>NC_056746.1:215886626-216191626 GCF_019279795.1 Protopterus annectens | reverse complement strand
TCCCATGTAATAAGTGTAATATGTGTAAACATATTGCTGATGAACAACAATTTCTTCACCCTTGTCTAGATTATATTTTTACCCCCAGGTTTCTTGCTATTTGTGATAGCTTGAATTTAATATACTTAGCTACATGTACAGAATGCACAGCATTCTATATAGGCATGACTTCCAGAAAATTAAAAGACGGGTGTACAATCATGTTTATGATATCAGGAAACTGAATCCATCTAATGCTCTAGCTAAGCATATTGCTACACACTTAGATCATATATTTAAATTTAGGGTCTTACAGATTGTGAATGTTAATAAACGGGGGGGTGATAAGATGAATTACCTTGAATCAGTTGAATTATGTTGGATTTTAAGGATGAGAGCACATATTGAACCAGGACTTAACCAATGTGTTAGTATTAAGTCTGTTTTAGCTGCACGTAGATAATTTATTGATGTTTATCAAGTTGTATTTTAATTTTAATTTTATTTTTATTTATTTTGTTTTTGTATTCTCTGATACGCATACATTATTTTCATCCATTATCCATGGGTTTAGTTATTAGATATGTTATTAGATATGCTAGAATACATATTTAGTTATATTAACTTTGTTTAGTTTATGCTATATGCATGACAGAGCATTATGCGTCTGTGGTGTTAGTTACTCTTAAGCTTTTTATTTGAAATGTTTTACTGGAGTAATGCTATGAAATTAAGGCGTTGCTTTGTTTTGTTTTTAAGGAGTAAGACTGAATGAGTCATTTATTTGCTCCTACTATTTGTAGGAACAATTAATCTATCAGTCTATTAGTCTATTAATCTATTAACTTATGAGCTTTAGATCTGATATGTATTTATACTCCTTGAGATTCACTGTTGTTAAAACCTGAGGAAGTGTGTTTTTATACATGTGAAAGCGCTTGTTTTTTATATTAAAATCAGTTTATGTTTTATTTCGTCGTGGTGGTCTTTTCCTGCTGTTTTTGGATATTAGGTGAGATATTTCTGGAAGGAGACCTTTGGATGGTAGCAGTATCTATTATTCTACTACATATATATATATATATATATATATATATATATATATATATATATATATATATATATATATATTTATATGTGTGTGTATGTGTGTGTGTCACACACACACACACACACACATATATATATGTGTGTGTGTGTGTGTGTGTGTGTGTGTGTGTGTGTGTGTGTGTGTGTGTTTGCTTATGTGTGTATATATGGATTCACTTTAGAACACTGAAAGCCCATAACAGTGAAATTCAAAACATTTAGACCAAAACCTTGAAAATTCAAAATACTATAAACTCATAACATTGAATCCCATAATGTTGAGAATACATAGGAAACCAACATTTAATATATGCCAGCACAACTACATACAGAAAGAAATAAAAAAACAAACCATATTACACTTCTCTAACTATAAGTAGGGGGCAAGCATCCCTGTACCCCCACACCCCCTGCTACTTAAATACATCAACTCCAAGATTGCACTACACAGAACAAAATGGCAAACATAACATTCCACGCTTCATAACTGCCTGTTTAAATTGTAAAAAACTATCCTCAACCTTCTCTTAGAAACACTTCACTGTTAAAACATTACACATTACTATACATCTCTCCGATACTTACCAGAGTTTCATAGGTAACCTCAGTCATGTTCCCCTTCTTACTTGCTATACTACAACATAACACATCTTATTGTATTGCAGTGCGAACTCGGAGTTTATATATTTAAGTAGCAAGGGGTGTGGGGGGACAGAGGTGCTTGACCCTGCTTATATTTGAAGAAGTGTACATATAAGTTAATGAAGACTGAATGGGCTGCTTCAAAGGATCTCACACTGAAACCAGACACTGTAATGACTGTCTGACAAGAGCAATAGCACTTTTCTTTTCTTGCTGACCTGTACAAACATTTAGAACACAATATGCTTTCTCATCTTATTCATTATCAGATAAGAGTTCTGCTTTTATTTTATTTTAATTATATGTCTTAAAGACAAATTATGGATTCTAGGTAACTTTCTTATGGGAGCATAAGTAAAACAAACTAACTAAATGCAGTCTAATTGTAGCAACTTATATTTATCTTCCAGAGATTTACAAGGACTCGAGTGATCAAGCTGTAAGACAAGTAATATCTTTGAAAGCATTATGAAGGTCACATACAGTCTTACAGCTTACAGTAATTAAGAATTCTTCATTTATGTAACATTCTGAGTTGTAATTACAGAACCTCATGAATTTCTTGAACAGGATTTATAGTGACAAATGAATTGACAGTGCTGGCAGTTTGTATATCACAATTCTACATATGCTAGATTTGCTAGCAGTATAACACCATGTAGTTTCAGGACACTAATCTTATGTGCTATAACCTTTGGAATTTGTAGTAACAAAGACTTTTATTTTCCATTTTGAGAAGTTCAGTCTATCCATCAGTCAGTACTTTATTTACATGTCACCTTATAAAAAATCTCAGAGCAGAACAATAGTAGAAACTCTGAAATGTAATAGTTATCAGCAAAAATTAGGATAAAGGTGAAATAAAGCAAAAATAAAAATAAATTGAGTTAAAGAGCACAAGCCAGTAAATAAAATTAAGTTACTTACAGCAATCAAAATGATATCATTAATTAGTAAGAATGTAAGGTAAGTTAAGTAAACTCCATATAAAATAATATATATGTTAAGTTACACAGTATTCTGCTGTGGAGTGAGTAAGACTGAGAGAAGATATGATCCTGGCTTATAAATCATTTAAATAAATTATTATATATTAGTATTTGACTATATAACACTGGACACAGACTGAATCTACACAAGTTTGTGTAAAAGAGGTCATGTAAGAACCAAAGGCTCAGGAGATGGGTTTTAAGTATCTGCATGATCCACACGAGACTTATAATAGTGCAGAATAATTGGCAGGGCATATTCAGATTGTTTGAAAGCTGGAAGCCATGAATTCATGATATGAAATTAAATTAAATAACAATGAAACCATGTAATTAAAACCATGAAAGGAAACTATGCAATGAGGTTTCATAAGTTAAGTAACATTTTATAAGGCAGCTCCTTCATGAACAGTAATTCCAGGCCATTATATTGAAGGGCATGTAAAACAGTTTACATTACAGTACATACATACATACATACAGGTCTACTTCACTTCACTCAAAACTCATTTGACTGACACCCAAATGACCTAAATTTCAAATGACTGACAACTCATTTGAATGACTCTCATTTCACTGACAGCTTACAATGCTAAATTTCAATATACTAAATCTTAAACTGTGGACAGGCACACTTAGAACACCAATAACTAACTCTTTCCAGAATTTAAAAACTACTTACTTACTTACCTTCTTAACAGAAATTGGACAATGTACAAACAAACTAGGTGGGGGGCTTTGCCCCCCATAACCCCCAATGTGGGGGGGGGTGCCTCCCACCCCCTCTAATTATGCATACAAACTCCAGGTTCGTACTACAGTGGGGAAAAGGGCATATAACTTTAACTTGCCTTACAGTACTCTACAAGCTGCTGCTACTGCTGGGAACACACAAAAACATTTGCAAAATTACTTTAGATACTTCCCATAAAAATGTAAACAGACAAACCCACATATAGAAACACTACAACACTACTTTCTGCATGACTATCAGTATTCTGACAGTCAGCACTGTAAGTTACAGAAATTCTTTTTATCACAAGCAAGTCACACGTGAAGAGAAACCCATCACAAGTCTTAAAAAGTCAGTGAAATGAGAGTCAGTCAAATTAAAGTCAGTCAAATGAGTTTTAGGTGAAGTGAAGTAGACCCATACATACATAAATACAAATATTTCAGGTATGGGCAATAACTCCTTTCTAGCCTGCCGATATACCAAAACTCATAATCCTGTAATAAGTGCCCAGGTTTTCTTAAAAATATATAAAAGAGTGCTTTCTTTAATGCAATTTGGTGGTCTAATCCATGCATCAGATACTCTCCTAGTGAATCAATTAGTACACTAAGCTATTACATAGGTTGTCTGATGATTCCCTACTACTTTTTGATAACCCTAAACATTCCCAGCGGTAGTTGTCTCTAAATGTCATATATATCTGAATAAGGTCTCTTTTTAAATGTCTATATGAGACAGCGTACAACTTCAGATATTTTAGTCCTTCACAATAACTTATATTTTCACATCTAAGGCTGACCTTAGTGTATTTCTGTTGTGCTCTTTTCAATTTACTCATATTTGTTTTCTAATAAGGTTTCCACTGTATTATTCCTTACTCATGTTTTTTGTCTAATGTAATAACAAACAATGATTTCATCATTTCTGATTTCCTAGACTTTATAAATCTTTTAGACAGCATATTGTTTTATAACTATCAACCAATTGGTCAATATGATTAGAAAAACTCAAAACTGGATCTAGCCATATACTCAAGTTTTTAAATGAATCTACATTTTCATTCAGTGTGTACTGTATTAAATATTTACCTTTTAATCCATGTTTCCCCAAATCTCATATGCTTAGTTTTTGATGTTTATCAGAATATTATCAAGATTACATAAATGTCTAACTTGTTCTATTTTACTAATCAGTGTTTTATTTATGACCCTATCAAATACTGAAGTTAAGACTACATAAATTACATCACAGCACAATTTTCATTAACAGCTGTTATTATATTGTTATAGAACATTATGTGGCAACCTCTAAACGGGAACAGCCGAAAGAAGATGATGATAGAACATTATGCTATAGGTGGTTATAGATCTGTTTTCAAAATAGGCATGGTAATATATAGTTTCAAGCCCCAATCTTTCCAACTCTGACAGTAATGTATCTAACTTTCTTTATTTATCCACAACATGAAAGTAGACTTAAGGGTCTATATGGCTCTGGGTTTATCCTACTCACCTTTCCCTTAAAGACAGGTTTAATAAGTGCATGTCTCCAAACTTGAGGAATCTCCTCATATTTATATGACCTACTGAATAGCATATATAAAGGCACTGTTACTTCATGCCAAAGTGTTCTTAGATAATTATTACTAATTCTGTCTCCTCCTATACTTTCTCTGGGTCTAGTTTGTGTAGTTCTTTTTCAATATAATCTCATTTAGTTTTGACATTTGAAGTTATTTGAATTTTACTAGGGCACTTTATTACCACCTTTGTGGAGTCAAACTGCTTTGCATAGGAGCTTGAAAATATATCTATAATCTGTTGTGTTTCAGAATAAATTTTAGAATCTGCGCACAATTTATCAGTTTGTATATATTTACTGCTATCATATCTTATGTATGTATAAAATGGTTTCCTGTTATGCTCGATATCTTTACATGCATTTTCCTCATATTTTTTTCTTGATCTGTCTCACACTGTGTTATATTTGTTTGTCTAGCTTGTTTATTTCAGTTTGCAAAGATGTAGTTCAACCTATTTTCCATTACTTATATTTTCTGTCCGTTACCTCAATTAAGTATCTTATTCTTATGGAAATATATCCTTCTGACCTTGTGTGTCTATATCCTGATGTTAAACATTTTTTTAATTTTTTTATTCAACCAATTTCTCTTTTAAAACATGCCACATTCCTTCTGCAGTTTAAATTATCATCAAAGGCTGATATTGTGAAAAGTTCAAATTTATTACTAATATATCACAAATTTAAAAAAGTTGTAGTTGAGGGCAAAGCAGTTACTTTAATTCAGAATTATAGAATACTGAAAAGCAGACCCCATTTCATAACTCATGCAGTCCAGTCAGCATCCCTTGAGTAAAAAAAAAATCAATTACAATCATGGGCAGAATTAAAATTTTGCTGCATGGCACCAAGTGAATTTGTGTGACAAGTGACCCTGCTCAGCATGAGTGTGATTCAGAAAACACAGCTACATGACACGGCTAGTCCAAATAATGTGGCCAGAAGTAAAGCAAGATGGTGTGTAGGTTCAAAAATGTTTAAATATCATGCAATGGAGCTGCTCCTGTTTTATATTTGAACTCATCCATATGCCTGTGCTCATCTGGAGTGCATCATGCAATTATGCAAGTGGGCGCTGCAGCCATAGTTAAGTGTATCTGTAGGAGACTCTTAATGCTGCTGCTTTGTCCAGTGATTTGTGATGTCACCCCCTCCCCCCGAGGAGCTGGGACATAAGATTATGCTTAACATTTCATGCCATTCATGACATCAACGTAGTGGACTGATATTATGTTGACAGGGACTCCATACAAACAACTGTGGAAATGTGTTAGCTTTGTCTGCAGCCCCATGGGAGTCATGCAGTGTCTATCCAGTGGATATTAAGGTATGTGTGGCTTTACATATATTATCTACAGGGACCTGACAATGACCTACTAGGAACACATTTGGGGTATCTCAGGTATCTGCCTCGACAATACTCCATCAGTTTCCTGATGCCATGCTTCAGCATGTAGGAGACCATATGGGATTATCATTTACCCCAGAGGAGAAGACCAGCACCATGCAAGAGAGCTATGATATAGCTCATTTCCCTGACATACTGAGAGCCATAGACTGCATCCACATTGAAATAAAGACCTAACTTGGTGAACTGAGAAGGAGGTACAAGAACTACAGTGGGGACCAAGCCATCAACTGACAGGTGGTCTGCAATGCAGAAGGTATCATCTACAATGTAGGTGCAGGGCACCCAGGAAATGTTCACAACTCCCATATATGACACACATGACCTTTATCAACAGTTTAGTGGGGTGACTTCCCACATGGGCATGTTGTTGGTGATGTATATCCTCTGTAACCCTGACATATAGCACTCATCAGAAAGCCACATAATCAAACAGACTAGGGGTACAACTATGCACTATCATCACAAACCAGAAACATTATGGAGCATGTGTTTGGGGTGCTGAAGGCATGCTTTTACTGTTTGGATTCATTTGATGGTGCTCTATAGTACTACCCTGCCACATGTGCCAAAATACTGACTGTGTACAATGTTACACAATATTATACTTAGATTCATATATTTATAGATTGTTACTAGGCTAATGACCCAGGGGGCCTTGCTAAGCCTAGCCAGGTTTTTCTGAAAGAATAATGATGTTCTATTTCCAAACAGGACATTGAAGGCCAGGCATTTATAAGCTACCTCTGTCAATAAGAGAAATGGGTGCCAGGCCCTGTGTAAATATCCTATTCCCCATCCACTAGTGTAGGTTGTGCTTAAACTAGGTAATAGACAAACTCAGCTTAACGTGGATGAGAAGCCTATTCCATGGCAGAGGCAGTCTCTGGGACACATATCTATCTCTCCAGCATGTTCTATTTAAGTCACAGACAAAATTCAGGTCCCTACACTGTGTATTTCTGGTACTGTTTGACTTAAGAATATGCAGGAGATTCATAAGTGTGGGGTTTGTGGATGCCTTGTAAGCCAGGCATAGATAACCCCTCAGCAATCTGTAGGAGACTGAGTAGAGGGAAGGGGATTTAAGATGCTCTGCCTTGTATTATTTTTGTAAGGAACCTTTGATGTCCCTCTAGCTGCTGCAAATGTCTGGCCAGGTACATACTGAAAGGAGCACTGTACTCTATGATTGGTCTAATAAGGGCAGAGTACAGTGGGATAATGACCTCTTTGGATCTAGATACCATGCCCTTACTTATAAGTTGTGCCACCTTTGTGGCTACATGATGGTCGAAGGTAAGGCTACTGTCTATGTGCATACCCAAGTCCCTGACCACTGGATCAACTCTTAGAGACATATTATCAGCACGGTAATTAACCAGGATGTTTGACTTCTCAAAGGATACAATTATGCATTTCTTAGAATAGAGTTTAAGACCATGGCTTTAGCACCATTTGTTAGTCAGAGACAGACCTTCTTGAAGAATGCTAATGTCTGCAGGGGTGTCAGTGATATAACCTCAGTTTGCAATCAGCTGCAAACTTAGTCAGCCATAAACCTTCAGCATTTGCGTCCATTTCAGAGAAACAGATGTCAAAAAGGAGTGGATCCAGTACTGGGTCCTGGGGAACTCTGCTAGTGACTGGCTTCTTGGTGGAGGTGGCCTCATCTTTTCTGATCTCCTGGGTCCTATTAGTGAGCCAGTTGGCTAGCCAACGGGTGATAAAAAGGTTGACACCTAAATTAATGAGTTGGTCTATAATGCCTGAGTGAGGTATTGTATCAAAAGCCTTGTTCAGGTCAAAGTAAGCGGTGTGCACAGTCTTATCTTCATCCAGTGCTTTGGTGACTCTCTCAGAAAAGTCCACCACATTAATAGCCATGACCTTCCTTTCACAAAGCTGAACTGTGATGGGACCAGCATTTGCAGGTTACCTATATCCTCATGTATCATGTCCATGATGATTCTTTCCATGGCCGTACACATGAGACTGGTCAGACTTATGGGCCTGTAGTTACTCGCATCACTGGTTGGACCTCTTGTGCAGGGGAATGACTGCAACCATTTTCCATTCCTTGGGCATAAAACCTGACTGTAGACACCAGTTGAAATTGATTCAAGTGGACCAGAGAAGTCATGTTTCATGCTATTTATTAAGCATCCTGGGATGTTACTGGGGCCCATCAATGCAGTATCTTTGACCATAGAAAGAGCATTGATGGCCTGTTCCCTAGTAATGGTTGGGGGGGGGGTTGTGGTATGCTTAGATAGCAATACTGGTACTTAGATAGCAGTTACAGCAAGGTGTCCTCTTGCAGGCTCAGCACCTCCCAGCTCCCAGTCAGTAGATGAAGAATCAGAGGAGGAGCAGCAGCAAACAGAGGTGGGTACAGTATTCACTTGAACTAGCAAACTGGCAGTGGGGCTTTAGATTATAGTATAAAAGAGTTAAACAGATAAACTACAGTAAGAAACGATTCATGCAAAAGCACAAGGCTATTCTTAACTCATGTATAAGCTGGTCATGATGTGCATCAGACAGAAGCAAACCATTTAACAATGTACAAAGGGCAGGACACAGTTATCATCATTTGTACATGTGGAGAAGGGAATACAGGAGTTCATGTCCTTCACAAGGAATTACGAGGGTATGAGTGCTGATGTGTATGAAACTAAATGTGCTTTTACTGGAAGTACCTGTCATAATTTTATTTTATTTATTTTACATTTGTTGACCGGGCTAGTCTAGCTGGAGATATTTCCATTTTCAGTAGAGGCCCGAGGAGAAAAGCTCCGCAGAAGTACAAATTAATACATATGTAAAAATCAACATACATAGCAAGAAAAGAATTAGTACATAGGTTAGTATTAGTTAAAAACAGCAAAATTCTTAAAACTCTTCAAACAAATTAGTACAACAAGAAAGAGTTACTACCACACACAGAGTAATTCAAACACTATTATACAGGATAAAAATTCTTATAGATAAGAATACAAAATAAGAGGAAATAAAAGTAGAGTAATAAGAATTAGGTAAGGAATAGGATGGGTTAGATGAGAAGAGAGCATGTTAAGATAATTAACAGGAAAGGAAGAGGGCAAGGTGAGAGGGGAGAAGAGAGAGCTAGGTGGAAAAAAAGAGTGAAACAAGAAGTGATTGAGAAAGTTTAGGTAAGTAGTAGTAATAGAAAATTAATCAGGTTTACAACATGAGCAAAGCCAGTGATTCTGGAAGTGTAGTTTAACATTTTGTTTGAAGAGAGGTAAAGAGGAAATCATTGTTATGTTTGTAGGTAACATATTCCATTTTATACTTACAGAATTGGTGAATAGGGAGTCACCAGCAGTGTTATTAGATTTTATAGACCTAGTCAAGAGTTTGCTAGAAGAGCGGAGACAGTTTAGGTTGTTATAGGGGATTATGAGTTGGGAGAGTATAGGAGTGTTGTTTGGATGGTACAATATTTTATGGGCCAAAATGAGTTGATGGAAAGCAAGAAAGTTTTGAATTTCTAGCCAGCCAAGTTGTTTCAGGTTAAAACAATGATGGGTTCTATAGGGGTTGCTAGTAGCAAAGCGGGCAATGTTATTATAGCAGGTAGCCAATTTATTAAGGATGTTTTTCTTGAGGTTGGTAAAGATGGGTGAAGCATAAAGAAGAGTAGAAATAAGATGGGAGTGAGCAATCCTAGTTCTAGTAGTTGGTGTAAGAAATGGTCTAATTCGATACAAGGATCCTATTTTTCTGTTGACTAGTTTAATGGAGTTGTTAATATGTTGGTCAAAAGAGAGATTATTATCGATGGTAATACCTAACAGTTTAGTTGTAGAGTCAGGTGAGATGACAGTGGCACTGTTAGAGGAGATAGTAAAGTTTAAGGGGGAAGTCCTGGAAGTGGGGGTAAAGAGAAGAAGTTTAGTTTTTTTAGCATTTAGTAAGAGGAGTCGACTAGAGAACCATGTTTCTACTACATAACTCCGAACTGTCCAGATTTTTGCTTCATATTTTTGATCTGTTCCTTCTGGCAAATCATTGAGAATTGAAGTCACTAAATAATACTAAATAATAACAGATATTTAAGTTTCACACTTCATATCCTTTCAAAAATACATAATAATAATGCAAAACCTGTTATTCTAGAAATTTTCTAAGATTATAGGAGCAATATTTAAAATCTGCCCCTATTTTTAGGCCTTTATCCCCTCATTATTTTTGGCTTTGTCCAGATTTCTTGCACTGAGAGGTTGAGAAGTATGGTGCCTGTACTGGTATGGGGATGGTTAATTTTGGGAAGGACCAGGGTCAGTATCTGTGCAAGATGTGCTGGGGGCAGTGGTGGTGGGGGTAGTGGTGGTGGTGGTGTGTGTGTGTGTTTGTAAGTGTGTGTGTGTGTGTGTGTGTGTGTGTGTACAACCTATACAACCTCAGCATTTGTGTAGCAGCTCGGCCTACTAGATAGGTCTAGGGTATGCATGATAGTGAGTTTAGCTTCCCATGCATGTTCTCACCACAAGAGCTGGCTCTACCAAGACTTGCACTGGCTGTACTGTGATTCTGGTTAGATGTGGTGCACTGCATGACCTCAACCAATGTCTGCTAGGAGATGTGCCAGCATGATGACACATGGGGATGCCCTCTCCTGGGACATCTTCACAATAGATGATGCTGTTGCCTTTTTTGTAGTTGTGGAAAGAGCTAGCACTGAAGAACGTGGGTCTCAAACATCTGTTGCCATGTTAGCTAACATTTGTGGATATAACAGATGACCAGCTTTGAGGATGGCCCCCTCACCCCTGCCAAATGACCCAAAGAAGACATTGCATGTTCCAGTGTGTCATTCAGTCTATCCAAGAAACCACACATATGTGACATGCAATCATGTAATCAGCATGCACAATCTGGGTCAGTGTCACTATCTCTGCCATGACTGTGGTAGCACTATCTTGTGTCTGCACAATCACCCAGAGCATTGGTTTGCAGCCACTGACACACTTAACCTTAGAGGGAGGCCGGTAGCCACATCTCTGGTGAGCACCATTCCCAACCTCCAGTGTTGACCTCCCTGTCCAAGAGTGCTAGGGGCAGATTCAGGCATCTCTCTACTGGGGTCACCACACTTCCCTGATCTATAGTGTTTCCATCAACCTAACCTCTATCAGATGTTAGTGACCCTCGGGTATCTGCAGGTATAAAGACTATGTCCATGGTCTGTTTAGGGAATACAGAGATCACACTACATGTATCAGACACATACTTTATACCCCCTGACTGTGCCAGCTCATCCCTGACATCATCATCATCATCATCATCATCAGCGGCTGAAGACTCTCCAGTATCACAAAAGGGCAATTTTACAATGCTGGTGCTGGAGTAAGAATCACATGTGAATACAACAAAGAAAAATATCTAGTATAAGTATGACTCAGCACCACAACTACACATGCAAATGATATGTTTTCATCTATAAACCCAAGAAGAAATATCCCTGGCCATACCTTGTGCCAGGTGTTTGTGGCAGTTGGATACCTGATGTGCTTGTATACCATAAGTCAGACAGATTCCATGAAGTTTAGTGTGAGTAAAAGGTAGGGAAGACTTGCAGGGTATAATGAAATAGGACTACATACCCAGACCATCCACAGTTAAAACTGTCTTGATCCTGTTCACCTCTGCTTCAACATCCATCACAGCACTGAAATACCACCCCCCCCCAAAAAAAAAATAACCATGTAAAATTACACCAGTTATGATTTCTGCGGGACTCACTGGTAAATAGTTGTCAGGACTTAATAAGATGCAGTTTGCTTAATGAACTGTTGGTATTAAAACATATGAGAAATTCCAAAGAGACTACAAAGTATGAGAAAAAAATGAGAATGTACAATATATACTGAGGAATTATTCAGAAGATGTCCACTGAGGCATCAAATGAAGCTCCTTGAATTGGACACCTTCAAGTCATGTTGCAGCAAATAATCACCGGAAGTCATTCAAGAACTGGGCTTAAAAGTGATTACACCAAATTTTCATGACAGATGAAGCCACAATTACAACAAGTCAACTGAAGAGACTCATGATACTCAATGTCACAACCAAAATACCTAAAAAATCTGGAAGCACATCTGAAG
Source organism: Protopterus annectens (assembly GCF_019279795.1). Lineage (NCBI taxonomy): Eukaryota > Metazoa > Chordata > Ceratodontiformes > Protopteridae > Protopterus > Protopterus annectens. Next base: position 216,179,068 of record NC_056746.1, on the reverse strand, counting down.
CTGCAGTTGAAGAAGCAAATAAATTCAAACAGACCAAACACAGAATTAAACTTAAATAATGTTAATAATCAGATAAATCAAACATCAGAACAGAGGCACGGAGCAAAGTAAAGTATACATAAAAGTATAATTGTGTACTAAAACAGCAAGTTTAAAATGCTAATAACCACAGGAAAAGGTTATTAGTTTACTTTAGATTCCTTTAGCCACCTTTTGTTGTTATTAATTTTAAAATACTGTTGTACAGGTAAAGATTGAGATGACTAACTGTCACATAAGTGTACGTGATATGTATTCAAGACCATACCTACCACATTCTTTGTGCTTTCTAGTCACTCAGAAAGATTACACTGTGTACATGTAGTCTACAGTTTGTGTTAACCTTTATGAATCCCTGTCAGTATTTAAAGCTGCAAAAAAATCAGTAGGAAAAGTTAGGAAGAAGAAGGTGTGAGTTATGTCTCTGTTGCCTGTTCACTCAGAATAGTGTACACTTAATGCACACTTAGTGTAGGCTTTATTGAAACCCGCGGTATATGTATCTTCAACCATGTGTAACTATTTTGGATGCCCTCTTTACCAAATCATGTGTCAAATTAAGTGCAGAATTATTTGAAAAACATGTTTATAATAATAATCTGCAATATTTTTGCAGTAATTTCTGTGGTAGGTCTATAGGTATTTTCTTGCTGGAATGGAAAGGATGACAGCTGACAAATTTTATATGAATATACAAAAAAAATATTTGAGGATTTTGTTTTACTTCATGTCAAAACAATTCAACACTTTTTTGAACCTTACATTGTTTTCAGATAAAGCTTCACAAATACTCTTCATGATCCTTGTTAAAAGTGTATCTTCAGTTATGGTATTACTAGCAAATAGCTGTAATTATCCCAGATTTACTGCTGCCATGCAGTCTTGAAAACTGATTCCGTATTAAATGCAATTTCTTACAAGAATTTGATATTTGCGAACATAGTTTTATACTGGGTACAAAATTTACAAGTAATGGATATTCATAAAAACTGTACAAAGATGTCTTTAAAAAACAATAAAAAAATTTCATCGAATGTAACCATCACTAGCACCACACAAAGTTGAGACAAATTTTATTAACTTAAATTTCACATTAAACATGTTTATCTACATATTATTCTTGTTTGTTTACAGGAAAATTCAAATGGGCAGAAAAAAAAACCTTTTCAGCAGAAGCCAGGGGAGAAAATCAAAGTACATATATAAATGATACATATCAAGTGATACAGTGAACACTGATTACAACATTTAACATCAAATAGTACTAATAAGAAAACAATTTACATCAAACAGTCATCATCAAATCACATAGTAATAATAAGAAAATAGTTTACATCAATCAATCCATATTCACAGTACACAAACCATTTAGATGTAAAGTAGAAGACATAAAAGAGAGAGATATTTCTAATGAGGCTGAAAGTATTGATGTAAAGAGAAATAAACATGTAAAACAAGGGTGGCTTTACATTTCTCTGATTGTTACTCCTTATTGGCCTTTAAAAGTTAAAGAGAGAAAGTTAGCTTATAAAAAATTGGACATTTTTATTAATAAACTAGTGCCAGAAATGGTTTGACACACACTCTCAGAGTTATGTTCATGTGAACAAATGAATCTCAAGTGTATGGTGCCAAGGCTCAGGAGGAGAATAGTCCCTTGTAGAAGGAAGTAGTAGTCTACAAAAATCACAAAAACTGTCAGAGTAGTAGTCTACAAAAACACAAAAACTGACAGTCCAATAAAAGAGCCATAAAGATGATATACTGGACTGTTGAGGATAAGAAAGAAATTATGTAATGTTACTATTATGCATGAAGCCCAACATTTCTGAATATAAGATATGCAAAAAAATTAAGAGAGAAATTACAGGAAAGAAAACACTTGCCCAAGAAAAACTGTCAAAAGTCTGAACTGCAAATTTGTGTTCATTAGTATAACATATTCATGACAAACTTTATATAGTCCAAGAAACCTTGGGCCATTTGGAAAAAGAAATGACTGAGGAAGTGCAAAAATATAAAGAACAAAATCTAGAGATTTTTGAAAGGTATAAAAAAGAAACATGGACACGGGAAAGAAACAGAGTTATGATATGGTACAATATTTATGCAAAGGATAAAGCCAAACTAATAATCATAAAAAGCAGCTCCAAAGATATTTGAAGAGAAATACAGGTAAAGGCGCCCAGATATGGAAAATTTCAAAATACAATAATAAGATCACAACGGGGGGGGGGGGTGTAGAACAGAAGATTAGTAAAGTAGAAGTTTAACAAATGGAAGCTGAAGTTATGTAATACCTGCGAAGTGAAAGATTTAGTATAGAAAGTCTTACACAAGTTATGTCACAGCATAATGGAACAATGAGTTCCCAAGGAGAAACAGGAGGAGTGGGAGACATCTGCAGAAGAAATATGGACAAATACAGAAAAAGGCATCCAGATATGGAAAATGTTACAATTCAAAAAATAAGAAAAAAGGGGAAATTAGAAAAGAGTATTAGTAATGGAGAAGTTAAAGAAATAGAAATTGAAGTTATGGATTACCTGTGAAGTGAAGGGTTTAGAGTTGAAAATCCATCTCTGGTAACATTACAGCATGATAGAACAATGTGTTCCCAAATTAAGGAGAAACCAGTGGAATGGGAAGTATCTGATAAGTTGCCACATGAAGATACTTTGGAATCAGTACAAAAGTTCAGCTGGAGAAGCCCAGCAAGGGAAGGAGCAGGAAACTGGAGCAACTCAGGCATGAACAATACTGTGGAGAGACAGGCCAATGAGTTCCCATATGAAAAAGCAACAGATGATACAGCAAGGAAGATAACAAGAGATCCTGTAGGGGTATTAGAAATATTATGGAAATTCTTTGAAAGTCTGTATAAAGCAGAGAAATATGGAAGTCAAGAAAAGATACAAATGGAAATGTTTATGGAAGAATTAAATATGCCAAAGTTAGAGGTAGACAAGGCTCAATTACTAAAAGTTAGGACAGGAGGAGATGAGATAAAAATGGTGATGTATAACCGATCCACAGGAAAGTCCCAGGAAGAGATGATATTCCAGTGGACGTTTAGCTAGGAGGGGAAAAATGATAAAGATCCGGAAGGTTTTGTTTAACAGCATATTAAAAAGGAGGAGAAATGCCAACATCCTGGAAAAAAATGGTGGTAACTGTAATACCTGAAGAGGGTAAAGACTTATCAGATCTAGCTTCATACTGGCACATTCCAATACTAAACCATGCTTATAAAGTATCTATGTCCATAATGGCTAAAAGAATGGCAAAAGTGATGCCAAAACTGATAGATATGGACCAATGTGTTTTTTTTTTTGGAGGGGGAGGCAAACATTTGACAACGTTAACTGAACATTGTTGATCCAGAGGAAAGCAGAATGTAAGAAAATACTATTGGTGGGTGTTGATGCAGTGAAAGCATCTGACAGAGTAAGCTGGGACTTTATGAGCAGGGCAATGGAAGCATTTGCATTCCCTGATAAAATTCTAAGATTGATTAGGAGGATATATAAGGGATTAGAGGCGAAAATTAAAGTGGGTGACTTCCTCTTTGATATTTTCTGCTTGAGCAGCGGAGTCAGGCAGGGGTGTCCTATTTCCCCATTGGTATTTGCATTATATTTAGAACCACTGGCAAGGAAAATAAGGGTCTCAGAAATTCAAAAATATAATTGGTATGGTAGTCAAGAGAAGTTGGCTCTATTTGGAGGTGATATTATTGTTATACCTGATAAAACCAGAAAAGGACATTTCAGTGTTGTGGAACATTCTGAGACAGTTTCAAATATTTTTGGGATACAAAATTAATGAAGCTAAAGCAAAGGCATTAGCTGGAAATTATGTACCAACACATGAACTGATTCAGCAATATCCATATTTATGGGGACTTGAAAAAATGAAGTACATAGGAGTATGGATTAAAAAATGATTCCTATGTGTCAGCTAAGGATATGTGGGAAGTAACTAAACAAAATATAATACAAAAACTGAGAAAACGGATGCTCTGTAATATGGATATCAATAGTAAGATACTTTACTGTCTTTAGATTTATACACAGGTCAGGCATATTTTTATCAACCAGATGAAGAGTTGTGGATAGTAGTTAATAAGGAGCTGAAGTATTTTATCTGGGAGGTGAAGATGGCAAGAGGCAAGTGGGATAAGCTGATTTTTCCAATAGAACAAAGCATATTGGGATTACCTGATTAGAAGGGTATTTCAGAGGTACACAGTTAAGGCTGCTATACACAGCACTAGAAGAAAACTATAATTCAAAGTGGAAAGGGATGATGATGAAACATGGGGAAGCTTAAAAAACAAGGAGAGACTGGGATTTTGGATGTAGATCATTAAGAAGAACAACAATAATTATGCAGAATATTATATTCATAAAGTAGCAGAAAGTATTCTAAGAACTAAGCCAACAAGAGAATGGAGAAAGGAGATTCTGGTAATAGGGATGACTGCAATTAGGGGCACAGACAATAGACAAGAGGGGCTGGAATTTATTGGAGAAAACTGGCAAAGGAACTAAGGTATTGGGAACAAATAACTAAAGAGGGAAAGGTAATAAAATGGAAGATGCCAAGAATTAATTTGGACTGCAGGTTAAAGATTGTCTTCCCTTTCAAAGATTGATATCAGAGTATAGGCAAAGGCAAAGAAATAGGGTGGTCCTAAATGAAAGACAAGAAAAGAATGTTTAGTAGAATCTGGAACAAAAGCTGCTATTAAAAAAAAGGAACAATTATTAGATGGTATAAAATATTACATGATAATTATAAGAATCAATCAGAGGAGGTTAGACAGGACTAGGAAGAAAAATGTGATAAGCAATTCACACAAAAACAATGGGGGATATATGCATGTCTCCCAAATATTCCTCACAAATATGTCTCCCATTGGGTGAGGCAGTGGTGCAGCAGATAACGTTGTTGCCTCACAGCAAGAGATCCTCCAGTTCAATTTTTGACTGGAGTAACTTCTATGCAGAGTCTACATGTCCTTAATGTGTTTGCTTGGGTTTCCTCTGGGTACTCCAGCTTCTTCCCACATTCCAAAGACATGTGCCTGGAGTGTTTCTCCCTGGGCCTCCTCTGAAAATAGGCTTTGTCCTAATCAGACTTTCCTGGTCAACAAATGTTAAATAAATAAATAAATATGCAACAAAATCTAGCAGATTTAAGATTTTTGTTTGGAAATCTTTAGATAGGTATTTTTATACCCTAAGCAGACTCCAGAGAATTTTTACTCAGGTAGTCAAATGTTGGAGGTGTGATGGGGAAGAAAGAAGCAATTGGGAACATCTTTTCTGAGAGTGTAATAAGTTGTCAGAATTTAAAGATTCCCTGCAGACTACTCTATCAGATATACTGGATGTGCAAATTGGTTTATCTAGGGAATGATTTTTCTGAGCTATGATATAGAATCGGAATTGCCTAAACATATTAAGGCCTTGCTGAGTCTAATTATGGTGGCTGCCAAAAAAGCAGTTACCAGAAAATGGAAATCAAAGTCTAACCCAACTGTACTAGAAGCAGTGAACATAGTAAGAGAGAGAGAAAACAACTAGAACTGGGATCTTTAGAAAAGGGTAAGAGCAAATTAAATAGAAAAAAGAGAATTGTGGGAACAATACAAAGAGTGATAGAGGGTAGGAATGAGTTTTAAAAGAAGGCAGGATTTAAATGAGCTATGTAATGTTTGACAGACAATGATTGGGTAGATTATAAGTGATGTATAATGTTTGCAACTAAAATTATATCAATATAGTTTGGGATGTATAATGCTTGCAACTAAGATTATGTCAATATGGTTTGTTTTCATTTATATAACTGTATGATTGCCTATGTGATAAGTGATAATTTGATAAAGATTTTTCTTATTTAAAAAAAAAAGGAACGGGTGACACAAGATGATGCTGAAGAGAATATGTCACAGGAAGATGTTCTGGAACTTTCTGTGGAATACTAACAGGAAATGGAGAATAAAGAAGGTGCCCTTAGTTTAGAAGAAAAAGATCTAAGGGAAGAGTTGCTATACTTAATACAGATGAATAGACATATTAAGATCGATGAAAGAAATAGATAACTGAAAGTCAATTAAGACCTAAAATGTTAGAAGTCTGATAAAACAAACACAGTAATCAAGACTATTAACAGACATTCATGTGATATAACAGAAGTAACTAAAATATATTGCTGTGCAACTAAACTAATAACAGATAAAGTCTTACCACAAAAATCCAGGGCAATAAGGAAAAGGAAGGGAAAAAATCAAATGCCATCATGGCACTGACAGATAAAAGTATAAAGCAGTTAAGACAAGAAGTGTCACTATTAGAAGAATCTAGAAGAGGGAACAGATCAACAAAATTACTTAGACAGATGTGATAAAAGCAGTGTAAAATATTAGAACAGACCAGGGCCTAGCATACACTATTGCAAATAATAAAGTAAAGGTGTCAGCACCGGCGGGAAAACTTAAAAGATATGTAGATAAATATAAAGGAAAAATAGAAAATAAGCAATTCATTGATGAGCCAAAAAAGTTTTCAAGAAAATTGGGAAACAAAGCAAAAAGAATAGAAACACCACCAAAAAAAGAAAAAGTAGACACATTTTGTATAAATATCTCAGAAGACCATGTGGAATACATTGCAGTTGCTGAATGGCTAGAAGAAGTTAAAGAAACAGTAAGAAGTTCAAATATACAATATATGACATGGGAAGAAGTAACGGCCAGAGAAATTAAAACAAAATTAAGAAAAGTTCCTAAGTGGAAAACCCCAGGCCTAGATGCAGTACCTAACTTCTGGCTAAACATATTAACATCTTTACATAAAGATTTAGCCCTGAGTAAGAACTACTTATATGCATTGCCCAAACAGACATAAACCTTGTTAACAACAGAAAAAATGATATTCTTCCTTAAGAGTGGACCAATAACGTGCCTTCTGACTATGTATAAACTATAAGTAAAAACACTGTCAACAAAAGAAGGAAACCAAGGATCATACCCAAACAAGATGGCTCATATGATGATGCTTTACTATAACCGATTCCTACTTTCCTGCTGTGAAAATATTCTGTCAAAGTTTCTTTTCATCCATTACCCCTAGATTTTTTTCTAAAGAAATTATATCTCTTAGTAGCATTAAAGGGTGACAGATATTATTCATACAGAACCAGGTCCCAACCTTTCAACTTCTTTGCACAAGAAATCTGGACAAATCCAAAAAGTAATGGGGAAGGGGGGAGTCAACGAATGAAAATCAAGGACATTTTTTTTTTAACTTTACTTTGATTCTTTTAAAAAGTTAATGTATAGCAGAGTTTGCATCAGAATGCATTTTTTGAATACTAAAAAGTATAAAACTGCCTGTCATTCTACTGCGGTGGTGGTGCTGCGGTAGCATTATCGCCTAACACTTAGACGTTGCCCGTTCGATTCTCACTTAGAGCGTCTTCTGTGTGGCGACATGCGTGAACGAGCATTCCTTCATTGAAGGCTGTGCATTAGGCCCGGCAAGCCAGCACGTAAAACTCTACTGCCAATCATTAGTGGACCAGAGTTCCGCTGTGGCGACCCCTAACCGGGAAAAGCCGAAAGACACAAACATAAAACCGCCTGTCATTATTGACTGAGTGCAATCGTACTAGCATCAGCTAATGTTACACTACTTTACCAGAAATACATTTTCTGAATATTATTTTACTATTTCTTGCTCATCCCATTAGTCAGCTTCTTTGTTCATGAATTCTGGACTCAAACAATTCTAATTGGGGTGGGAGACACTCAAAATCGGGGACACTTTTGTAATAGTACCCTAACGTAAAAAGTAAATCGAACATTTTTGAAACAGCATGCGTTTTCTGAATAATGAAAAGTATGAAGATTCTTGTCATTATTGGCAGACTGTAATCCTCTGTAATTTACAAGAAAAGAAAACAAAACATTTTATGGGGGATGGGATACAGTATGAGGCAATATCAGTGACTTTCTGCAAACTCCGGTACTGTTGAGAGTTATGCAGCATCCCTTCCTCCACATTCAGAGCTGAGATAGCAGATGGATGAGTTGCCAGTACTTTGCTGTTTAAATTTTGTTAAAAATTTTAAAGAAGCAGTGCTGGACAGCAACTAACTACTTAATTCAGGGAAGGAGGAGGCTGACAATGCAAGAGCAAATCAGGCAGCACTTATTACTTAAAAAAAAAAGAAACACTATCTCAGTACCAGATCATCATACTTATTGCCTATTTACTAAAATAAAGAACAGTTGCAATACTAGCCTAGCTATGTCTGTTTTATCCACTGCTAGGTGTAGATAGAAACAGACTACCATAGCAGTCAGCATTTGCAAATGGTATGAGTGCAACTTCAACTTGCAAGCTGTCATCTGGGGAAGCAGCACTGTGTTAATCTTGGCAACTGCAATATGAGTCCTCAGCCACAGTACTCACACACTAAATGCAGGCAGACAGTAGATTTTCTCTATGCTGAAACCTATTGTCTGTTCCACTGCAAAGTATGCCATTGGAGGATAGGTCAACCAGACTAATAGCAGTGGGGAAGGAGTTAGAAATTTGTCACAAAAAGAAGGAAGGAAGTGTGGGGAAAAAGTGAAGGCTGAATCAGAGACTAATGAAGGAATTGGCAACAACATAAATTAAACAATTTGGTTTAAATAAAGTAAAAAAATGGAAAATGTCCCAGTCTACCCACCTTCGTGGACAAAGCCAAAGGTTATCAAGTATGAGGTGACAGGGCAACATATTACTAATTCTGTTAATGGAAACAGGCAGCTTGAATGGCAAAAGGGTACTGCTGCAGGACACTGAATGGTGTGAAATCACATTGGAATGCATAATCCAGAACTGGAAGTTAGCAACTGCCAAGTTTCAATATAATTTTGTATCAGTCAATAAAGACATTGTGATTGCAATGTGGATGTTTATGGGGTCCCCCCAGCTAGCACCGAGCCCTAGACAGTTGCCTAGGGAGCCTTGTTCTGGATCCAGCCCTGCCTGTAGGCATGCAGGAAATGAACAAGCACTTTTAAGTTGCTTTGGAAATATGTGTGGCATTCTGCAGATATCATCCTTCCTCAAAATTACATACTAAATGTATTGTGACAGTGGACTACCAAATTACATATACATTTTTTGAATACAATGACATTATGTGAACATATCAAGGAATTTGTAGATGCCATTAATTTGATTTCTAGTTTTATTCTTGATCTGCTTATGCTGAATCATATCATGAATAGATATGGCAAACACAATCTATCAAGATTGTAATCATTTAATTTGAGATCAGTGACAAAATTAAGGAAACACAAAATACACCAGTAACTCAAATAATCCATATTCCCCAGTAGCAGAGTTGCTATAGCTGTGCCCAACATGTCCTGGTGTTATTTTTATTCTAATTTAGCTGTGCTTCCCACTGGGATGATCTTTGGATTTTGACATCCATTTATTCTGATAGTATTCACCACTGACTTTGGATAATTTGATCATTGCTTTAAGGCAGTCCCTTCCTGTTCTGCACTGGTGGCATACAGGGATTGAACCCCGACTGTGGACCAGATGACCTGAATTTGGGTAACAGTTCAGGTGCTTGATGGTGCAATTAGCGGAGGATGAGCATGTCCATCCTGGGGGAAGAAATGCTTATGCTCATGGCACATGTATGTTGGCTTCTAATTTCCTTGTAGAGACTGGGAAAACTGCCATGTGGTATTTTCTATAGGTGGGCAAGATGTCCTGCTAATGTCAGTTCCTTGCAGAAGTGAGAGGCTGTGCAGCACTTATGGCAATTGCAAACACCATTCAAGGGCTATCACTGGGCAAAAGCAGAGGGTAAGGATTAAAGGGAAAAAAGGATGATTCCTAATGGCTTCCTTTATGATGGCACACCCTGGTTGACTCTTACCCTGGTGATGGGAGTGAATGTGTCAGTTGGCCAGAAGGGATGAGGATCAGTAGGTGGCATGGATAATGTATTAAAAAAAAGATGACTGTTCCAGTGGTGTAGCAGCGGTGGAGTGAAAGGGGCATCTTCCTCAGGAGCAAAGTACTAGAGGGCACAATTAGCAGATATTGACTATTATTTAGTGCAGTGCAGTGCATTACTGTTATTCAAAGCTGGTATTGCATTTATAATCAGAAATGAAACCCGTAGTGCTGCTTGTGGCATAAACTGTAGCAACTGCTTGCTGTGCTGTAGCAAACAGATTGCTATAGTTTAAAAAGGATTTTTTTTTTGCTATAAGATATGAGCTTTAGAGCTCTGTGTGTGTGGAATAAACCATAACAGCTACTTGCAACATTGCAGCAGGTCCTTTTTGTTGTTACTCTTTAATGCATCAAATCCTTCTATATGCGGTTTGTTTATAATATTTTTACACCTGTAGTACACTTATTATACATTAGCATAAACTTAATATGCTGTACTTCTTTTCTAACCTTAGAGTGAGTTAGATTCACATACAAAAAATCTAGAAATTTTAAGCAAACAATATGTTATGAGGAGCAGGCTACATCTAGACAAAATTTAGTAACCGCCAAGAAGGGAACAATGCCACATTTTAATTGTAAGTCTTGTACATATATAAATTAGAAAAACAAGTTTGAATATTCTGTTATGCATAAGAAATATTTATTAGGGACAACAGCCATTTGTGACATTAAAAATGTAATACACTTAGCAACCAGCGTAGGATGTTCAGCATTTTATCTTGGTAAAATTACGTTTACGTTAAAATAAAGAATAGGTGATTATTTATTTGACACAAGGAGACATCTTACATCTGATTCACTTTATAAACATATTACCAATAGTGGCATGGAACATTGATTTATATTTAATGTATTGAAAATTATATATGAAAACAAACAGGAGGTGATATAATCAGACTAATAGAAAATGAGGAATTTTAATGGATTATCACTTTAAGGGCTGGTTTTCCACCAGGTCTGAATGATCTTGTCAGTATAAGACCTGGTTTGAAAACTAAACAATATGGCTTTAACCAATGAGATCTTATATAGTTAGTAGATGATTGATGATGTTGTACATGCATAGATTGGAAGAATCAACCTTGCAAAATTTTTAATAAACTGCATGTCTATTTATAGTTTTATTTGAAAATAAAATAATTATAGTGATTTGCCTCCATGTTTACTATAAACATTTTTTACTTTTTATGGTGACATTGATTTAATGGCTTGATTTTACCTGCTTGAGCTTTCATTTGGAATTTTAACAGCTGGTACCTGGGAGGGGTAGTTAAGAAAAACTGAAGTCTGAATGAGGAGGTGAAACCTAGAATTAGAGGAGATGCAGCCAACTGGCACAGAGTGTCAGGGATGGTATGTGACAAAGAATGCCAAAGAAGGTAAAGAGTAATGTGTACAAAACATCAGAATGACCAGTATGACTGTGTGATACAGAAACCTGGGCAGTGAAGGCGGAGCAGCTGTGGTAACTAGAAGTGGTAGAGATGAAGTGCCTAAGATCGGTGGTCAGGCGCACATTGTGGGACAGATGAAGAAATGGCTCCAATTGCAGAGAAGCTCAAGGAGAAAAGGTTAAGGTGGTTTGGGCCACATGTGTAGGAAAACAGAAGACAATTCAGTGAAGATGATGTGGCACAGACAAGAAGAAGGCAAGAAGAAACAAAGGCATCCAGCAAATAGATGAATGGATAGTGTGAGAGAAGACCTGCAACAAACGAACATGACTGTTGGAGAAGGTAAGAGAATGGCATTGAATAAAGAGACAGAGAGAGAGAGAGAGACAGAGAAATGGTGACAATTGATGTGAAACCCTGACCCCATGTAGAAGAACAACTCATGTTTCATTATGTAATTTTTAAAGTTAACTAGGTGAACCTGGCTTCAACCTCCCCAAAATTATTCATGTTGCATGCACCCTTCTGTCCCCCTATCAGTAAATCCAGACATCCCCAGCACCTGCCCCTCCTCTCCTTATCTCTAGGGAGCAAGTCATCACTGCCCACTCAAAGGCAAAAAATACAACCTCCATGGGACCTGATAACATCACAGGCTGCATCCTTTGTGAACTCAGTCAGGAACTTGCAGCACAATTAGGAACCCTATTCAACCAAAGCCTGAGTACCGGCTTCATCCCAGACAAGTGGATGACAGCCATTGCCATCCCTTTGCACAAAGTTCCATGGATCCAGGAAATTGTAGATCCATCAGCCTAACTAGCCTGGTCTGCAGGGCCACGGAATGGATTATCATGGATCTCATTAACAAGGACATTAGCAGCCTCCAAACACTCGATCCCACACAGTTTGGTTTCATCAAGGGGAGGTAATGCCTGTTATATTTGGTTGACTTCTTTGAGACAGTCACCAAAGCCATGGATGAGGGGAAGATGGTGCACACCGTCTACCTTGACCTGGCCAAAGCCTTAGATACTATTCCTGACTCGGGTATAATAGATGAACTCTCTCAATTAGGCATCAATCCATATGTTACCAGATGGGTAGCAAAGTGGCTCACTGACAGAACCCACCTAGTCAAAATAGAGGAAGCCACCTCAAGCAGTAGACCGGTAACGAGTGGTGTACCCCAGGGATCAGTCTTGGGGGTCTCTGTTGTTTGGGATATACTTTTCTGAGGTGCAGGCCAAAACCAGTGGGCAACAGCTGACCAAGTTTAAAGATAACTGCAAGCTGGATGCTGTCATCAATTCCCCTAGTGATGTGGACATCATCCAAGAGGGTCTCACCCAAACAAATGACTGGTGCAAGAAACATGGTCTCAAACTGAATGCCAAAAAATGCATCATCATCCCCTTTGGAGACAGTGATGTCCCAACAAATTATCATATTAGTAACAAAGGCCTAAGCATGCTGTGACACCCCTCACCCTGACCCAGTAATAAAGGAGCCTCAATCCTCACCACTGGCAACAGTGCGGGGAGTACACACTGGGAGGATGACAAGCACACACACACAGTAAAGTGCAATTTCCCTTAAGAGCAAACACAGATCACAGTCAATCTGGGGCTGGATTCTCCCTCTTTCTCCAGATCACCAATAAGACTTACCACTGGCACAGCTATACAGATGAGATCTCAGCTGAGTTTACAAGCTAAGACCCGCAGCATCCTCTTGTCCAATCAGTGCTTCATGTCCCTCCCCAAGTAGCTGACAGACAGACAGACAGACACACACACACACACACACACACACACACACACACACACACACACACACACACACACACACACACACACACACACACACCTGGGAAAGGCTGGCACAGGTTTGCTAGCTATGCCCCTTCTGCCCAGACTATAAGGTAGTTATCACTGCCACCAGCCAGCTCCTTATCAGCTACTTTAAGGCCCTTAGCAAAGGGTGTCCAATCTTACTGTGTAATGTTACTATCAATACAAATGGCAGTTTGAGCAAGAGACAAGGCTATTAGGAGTGGCCCACAGGGCCACCAAATAGATATATAAGTACTCTTAGAGCTTCAATATGTCTCACAGATATCAGCCACAATTATAGGTTTAAATATATGTAATAATAAATAATAGAAGAACAAGAAAATACTCAGTAAGTAATCAGTTGCATCACAGTTTAAAATCACAGGAAATATTTAAAACAACATTGCAGGACAGTCTCAAATTAATAAAGAAAACATCTAAGCTATACTTTACTATATTCCTATCTGAATCTAAAAGAGTTACTATGCCCTAAAAACTTACTTACAGAACTACAAACAGACAGCAGTGGTGAGTGGATGTTTCCAGGTCAAAGACGAAATACACAATGTCCTCCCTCTTTGTCTTACAGATTTCATAAATTAATATCAAATATTACTGCTGGGTTAGGTTGGATGGCATCACTTTTTGTCAACTGATTTTAGTTCCCAAGCTAAAACCCCATTGTCAGAAACTACCAACATTTAGCATCTCCCTGTGAAAATACATGACTAAAGGCTTTTCCTCAGATGTTTGCAGATCCTGGAAGTCCTAAAACAATGAAACACAATGCAATGCAGAAGGCTACCTAGTTCTAGACATCCTGTCTCCTTGCTGCATTGAAACTAACTTTTATAGTACAATCATAAAACAATTTAATCTGAAACCACACAAAAGACCAGTGAAAACAGCTCTACTTTCCAAAATAAGAATTTAATAAAAACCTTTTAGTTGTCTCTCCTCTCCTAGCGCCTCGGCTGCAAGCCTTTACAGAGTAAAAAAGTGAAGCTCACTCACACAGTCCTTTTATACAGCTGCCATATCAATTAACAATTCATTACATAATAAAATCAGTTCCTAATTGTTAACAATTTAATTTCAATTATTTTCTTGCAGTTTTACAAGTTAACCCTCTATCTTCTAGTTCCCACTGTTAAAACATATACATTTACACAGGTACAATAGTTTATATACATTTCTGTTCTAATCTAGCAGGGTACAATGTGGTCACACAGCTGGGCTCCGTACTGTACAAACCCTGTTCAACACACACTTCTGTACCAGCAGTTTAATATACACATAATATACAGTTCTAATACATTTGTAAGACAAGCATATGAATCGTGTTGATATTCACAAATGACATATGATTATTTACAAAATTGCAGAAAGCTATGCTGGCAGTATCTCCTTCTGTCACACTTCCATATAAATCATATTAATATTCTAAATGATATATAATTATTTACAAAATTCTAGAGAGCTGGGCTGGCAATATGTCTTTTTGTGACACACGCAATAAGTCGTGAGGGACTTGGGCGCCCAAGTTGATAACAAACTGACTTTTGACCACCATTTTGCCTTCATTGTATGGAAAGCTTTCTATATTGCCCACCTCATTAGTAAGGGTATGTCATCCAGGGACAAGGTAGTCATAACATCTCTGTATTCTTCCCTTATAAGACCCATTATTGAGTACAATGCCCCTTTTGGCATTTACCTCACAAAGCACATGCAGCAGCTGGAGAAACCAGAGAGGTTCCTCACCAGGAGAATTCTGGACCTCAAACATCTACCCTAGACAGATAGGCTAAAGGCCCTGTCCCTCTTCTCAGTCTCATACAGACTCCTCAGAGGTGACCTCTGTCTGGCATACAAAGCAATCTCCGACCCTGCCTTGATGGGACTGCTGCATCTTCGCTAGTCAAGCTCCACTCTAGTAACCAGCACTCGTGACCTCAACTTGGTCTGTGATGTCAATTAGACTTATTTGCAGGACAGATTTCTGTCCCAGACTCCCCCATCTGTGAAATAGACTCCCCCATCTGTGAAATAGACTCCCCCTCCATGTCAAGTAGAGTGCCTCATTAAGCATTTTTAAGTGCAACCTGGATAACAGGATGGGGAACAGAAAATACCCCCTGGGATTCCCCCTGTGTCCCTGCTGGACAGGGACATCTGGTGCTGACTTGTTGGAACATGGGCTAAATTCTTATCTAGTCTTGTAAGGGCCTCAGGGCCAATAGCCTAGTAACTTCCTGTGATGCTTAGTGTCTCACCTGTATGCATCAGTGAGTCATTTTCCTTAACAGAGCAGTATAGGAAGTCATTTTGAACACTATTTTTTCAGTGCTGTAAATCTGGATAGCTATAAATCTGGTTCTAAGAAGGTATAGCACACATCTTGCCATTCCCAACTTTGTCTAATTCACTGACATCACATTCAATTTTACTCATCACAAGCTCAACTTGTAAGACAAAGGTGTTCAAAAATGACAATGCAGAAAAAACTAAAAAATTGCTTTTGGGGACTTCGTTCCCTAGCCTACCCCTATGATGTGGCAAACCTCACTTCTGCTTACATAATATAACTACATCTGAGATAACATTTAACAGTTAAAAAAGGAACTCTCTGACTTGCATCTCAGTGAGTTGAACTGATGACAACTTGAATGGAACCCCCCCCCATATTTATGCAGATTGGCTAAGAGGGGTACAAACAGTGCAAATGTTTAGCCTTAATACAGGACATCTGTCTTGATATTCACTTACAGATATGAGTTATGGCTGTAATGGTTTGCTGACATGTAGTAATGTCTGTTGTAATGCTTCTTGTAATGTTTTGCACATTGAGTCTGGAGAAATGAAATTTCGTTCAGTTTGCACTGATGCCTGAATGATAAAAAAGTTTACTTTGACTTTGAGATGTATGGATTTGCATGTAACATGGATGTGAAAGGTTCTTCCATGTATAATATGTTGAAATAGTATGAGGTAAAGCTCTGAAGTTATCTAAAAGATAGACTGTTTTGGTGAGAAAGCACATGTGCTCTTTAAAATGAGACAAACTTCTGTCTGTGGAATGAAATGAAGTATTTCCTTATATTCCACTACAGGAATGGAAACTGCTACTACCGATTTTACCTATCATAACATCTGTCCCAAAAGGATGCTGTATATTGATAGAACATGTTAAAACCTTCAGTCATTAAAACACTCATGGTTGGAGCGCAAGTGGTAAAAATGTTATTTGGGAATGTATGGTGACATGACACAGTTACATCAGTACATTCATTATTCTCATTCAGTTCTCCAGAGCTTTACATAATGCTGTCCAAGCACACAAATCTATGAACGTTTTGGGCTTCAAAAAGTAGAGGGCCTGGCTAGTGCTCTGCAGTGCAACACTTTTTCCATGTCCCCATTTGTTATTCTAATTCCAGTAATGTTTTTCTTGACAGAGTTGGTCTGGACATCACTGCATACATGTCCTTTCATGTGTGCCAGCATTATGACATGTATAGTGCGGCTCCAAGATGTCTGACAAAATTAGGTGTAGTAGTATACATAGTATAGTTACAAAGACATGCATCTGGAGTATTTTTCCCTGGGCTTCTGCTGAAAATTGGCTTCGTTCCAAGTTGGACTTTCCCAATTAACAAATGTTAACTAAATAAATAAAATAAATAAGTGTGGCCCATAAGTGCAATTTCTCTGCCAGGTATTTGTTAGCATCAAGTATTTTATTTTATTGTATAATTTGATAACTCAGGTGGGTAAGCTGGTCCAGAGACCCTTTACATTCACATCAGGGTACAAAAAGTATAGAATAATGAAGCATACCTCTCAGCCTGGAAACATCAAAAATCTGGACAAGGCCCATGAAAAATAGGTACAAATCTGCACGCTGATTAACATCTAATTTGCATACATAATTACGTAACCCCACCCACTCCAATGGAATTGTGAGATATCAACTTTCAAATGCAAACTGAAGAACAGACAACCAAAATATGGCACCACTGACCCCCTGCAGCCATTCCAATGTCGCATTACGTGGCAATTTCACCCCATTTACCATAAACACTAATGTGTGCATACTGCTTTACTTCTACAATGATTATTTGGATTTCATTTTGACATCTGCTAAACAAAGCAATACTGCGTCAATGAAAATAGACTTGGCATTAAAACTTCTCTGCCCTTGAAACTCACATTAATTGAAATAGCATTGAAAACCACACCACATCCAAAGAAAATGCATCTGGCCAGTGGTTGATAAAGATTACCTTTGGGACGTTTTCAAATCATTGGCCCCTTGCACACAAAGCAAGAAACATATATGTGTTCTTTTCTTTGATACACCTTCCTGACTTTAATAAGTTATATTCCTTGCATAATACAACACACTTGTTAGAGTGCATTTTAAATTTATTGTTTGAACATTTTTCCAGTAGGCTGTACTGTAGGCAATGAAACAAAATGCATGAACCAATAATGAAAAAACAGCCCAATTTAGAAAATTTCCATCATAAAAGTCTACTTCTACACCCACACTATAAATAGAATGACAGTAGTGTAAGTCATAGGCATCTTGCACAGCTTCTAGCACTTATTTTCAAGTTCAGTTTTGTTTGAGGGGGGCAAAAGGTCTAAAACCAGTGACACATTTTAAACATTAATTGTATAATTTTGGAAAGTTGCAAGAATAAAATGTTGTTACCACCATGCATGTCACTGGCAAGCCTAGGACCCTATGCACTACAGTCAGTGCAACATAACACTATGCCAAATCAGCAGTTTCCTAAACAATAGGAAGACTGAAACTTAATGGCTATCATTTCATGAATTCAGTTCTCACTTCTCACCATAGCTCTTAACCTCTTAGCACAAAAAACCTTTACAAACAACAAAACCAGTAATGGGGGAACACAAATTCTGTTCTCACTTCCCACCATAGCTCTTCTCAACTTTTAGCACAACAAACCTGGACAAAGCTCAGGAAATGGTGGTGGCTAGGGACTTTACGCTCTTTTTGTAACAGGGTTTGAGCCTGAAATACCTCTAGCCACCAGGTGTATTACATGGGGGCATTTTCACACACACACACACACACACACACACACACACACACACACACACACACACACACACACACACACACACACACACACACACACACACACACACACACACACACACACAGCTTTCGGTTAATCCAAACCTGGCTGCTGGTCCAACTGAACGGCTGTTCATGCAACGAGTGCTGCAGTGCTTCATGCATTGTAAATCCAAAACGTTCATGCATTGTAAAGGAGTGCTTCATGCATTGTAAATCCAAAACCAGCATCCAAATCTGCTGGAGTGCTGCTGTTAATTCCCCTGTAAATTCAAAACGAGCTCACTGTCCAAATCAAACGTGGCCTGCTGTTGCTGTTAATTCTGTGAACAGAGACCTGCTGTTAAATGAACGGCTGCAATCCAACGCGGAGGAGATTTCCTGCTCGCATTTGCAGTCAGACCTGCCAGAAATGACAATGTGAGCTCCTTGAGCTCAATTCCGACTGGCTGGTAGCCCTGACAGGGCTGATGTCATCATGCATGTGATGACGTCAGCTCCAATAGTGCAGTATTTAAAAAAAAAATTAAAACAAAATAAATGAAAAAAAACGGAAATGAAGGGGTGCCACTTGGGAATTGTGGCAACCGAATAATTTGGTATGGTTGAGAGGTCTGTAATGAAGCATGCAGCAAAAATTAACACAAAATGTAGTCCATAATTGAAGAAAGAATGGTAATAGGCTGAAAGTTGTACAGGTGCCCCTTATGTTGGAAAAAAGACACATAGGTTGTCAGGAAGCAATTATCATTATCTGTAGTGAGGTGTCTTCTGAGATTAGTGCACAGTAGAGTATATTTTATAAAATTTACAATCATCATCATCATCAGCCCCCTGTTTTCCCCATTTTTTCTACATGGGGTTGGGGTATTGTGTTAACTGTTGCCAACTACCTCGATTCTTTGCCACATTCCTGCCTTCAACACTCATGCTTGATTGTCGCAGATCTTCTTTCACGCAATCCATCCACCTCTTTGCTGGACGTATTTGCTTCCTCTTACCTTCTTCCTGCCTGTCCCAAATCTTCCTCACCATTCATTTACATCACCTCTAGCTTCTTCAACTATTCTGCCTTTACTGCCCAGGTTTCTGTACTATACAGTAGTACTGGTCATATTACTGTCTTGTACACCTTGCTTTTCAGCTTCTTTGGCATTCTTCTGTCATAGACTACACCTGATACTCTATGCCAGTTAGCTGAAGCACCTCTGATTCTAGCTTTGACCTCTTCATTCAGACTACCCTTCTCCTCAACTACCCCTCCCAGATACTTGAAGCTGTTTACCTGTTCCACTATTTTCCCTTCTATCTCTATTCTCAGCTTCTTCTGATTTCCCCAATTTGCTGCCGTTACCACCGTCTTATCTGTGCTTAGTTTCATCCCATGTGCCTTCAGATTTGCATTCCATTCTCCTATCCTTTGCTGAAGTTCTAGCTCAAAGTCTGCCTGTACTGCTACATCATTTGCATACAGCAGCTTTGTTGATCTGACCCTCCAACCTGTTTGCTAATGTAGTCCATCACCAGTATGAACAGCAGTGGGCTCAGAGCTGAACCCTGATGTACACCCACTCCCACTGGGAACCCCTCTGTGAGGCCGAACACTGTTCGTACTTGAGTCACTGGGTCCTTGTACATAGCCTGCACTAATTATGCCAATGTTTCCGGGACTTCAAAACACCGCAGTACTGCTCAGATTAGCTTTCTTGGGACCTTGTCATATGCTTTCTCCAAGTCTAGGAATGCCCATTTGGACTCTGTACCCATTTCTAGCTTCTTCTCAAGTATCTGTCTGAAAGCAAACATTGGGTCAGTTGTGCTGCATCCTGATCTGAATCCGAACTGTTCATCTCCTGTCTTACATTCTATTATTCTGCGTATCCATTTATCAGTCACTCACTCCAGAACTTTCATGCAGTGTGGTAAGAGTTTGAGCCCTCTGTACTGCCCACAGTTGTGGATGTCCCCTTTGTTCTTGTACACTGGCACAAGTATGCTTATTCTCCAGTCATCTGGGATACGCCTTTCTCTACACACTGCTATTAGTACCCTCAGGAGCCATTTCTCCCCTATCTCACCCAGCATCATATCAGCTGTCACCTCATCTGAGCCTGCTGCTTTCCCTGACTTCATCTTCCTTAGTGCTGTTCTTACTTCTTCTAAGGTGGGCTCCTCTTCTTCTCTCATAGTAGGCTGTTTCTGGGGCAGTACAGCTTCTGTGGTGTTTTCTTCATTCAGAAGCTCCTTCCGTCTGCCTTTGATGTCCTGTGGAATGGTAAGCAGGTTGTTGTTGGCATCCCTTATGAAGGGTGCCTGACTATCTTCTTTATCTTTCTGTCTTTGCCTTGCAACTTGATATAGTTTCTTTGTGCCCCTTACTGACTCACTTTACAGAAGTTGGTAGAGTGCCTCTGATGCCTTATTCTTTGCTATTACAAATTATTTCTTAGAGTCTTTGTTAGCCAACCAGTAGTCCTTCCTAGCCTGGTCAGTCTTTTCCATCTCCCATTTCTTCCTGCACTCCTTCTTTCTTTTGATGACTTCCTGGACTTCTGCATTCCACCACCAGCTTTCCTTATGTACCTTATTTCCATACCTGGCTTGGCCACATATCTTTTCTGTAGTCCTAACACATGCTGTTTTTAGGCGCTGCAACTCTTCAACTCCACCTATTTCCTCCTCTTCTTGGGGTGCTAGAGCCCTGAGTAATTTGTTGAACTGCTGTACTTTCTCTCCAGTCAACTTCCAGGTCTCTAGCCTGGTCTCTGTTGACCTTAGAGCCTTCTCTGACAACTGCTTACAGCTGATTGTGGTGACTAATGGTTTATGCTGTGGCCCGACTGTTTCACTGGGGATGACTTTGCAATCATGGATTCTACCCCAGTCCTTTTTCCTTACTTGGAGGAAGTATACCTGAGTTGCATGTTGGCTACTCTTGTATGTGATCTTGTGACTGTCTCTCTTTCTGAACCATGCGTTGGCTGCTATCAAGACATTTGCCAGAGAGAAGTCTAGAATGGCTTCTTCTTCTTTACTCCTGTTACCCCACCCATGTGGACCCAAGCAGTCCTCATATCTTGTTCTGTCTGTCCCGATATGTGCATTCAAGTTACCCATTATCAGCACCAATTCATGTTGTCCTACTTTATCTAGTAGGTCCTGCAACTGCTGTCTGAATGCATTCTTTTCCTCACTCTCACAACCCTGCTGTGGAGCATTTGCTGAGATTATAAATACTGCCCTATCATTACACTGGAGTCAGATTGCCATGAGTCTGTCATTAATTCTGATGATATCCCTCACAGCCTTCTGAAGCCTATCTTTCACCACAATTCCTACACCATTTCTAGCCTGTCCCCTACCTGAGTAGTAGAGTCTGGATCCCAAGCCAAGTGGCTTTGCTACACTGCACTTCTATCTCGTCTCTTGGATACATAGGATGTCCAGCCTCCTCTGTATCATCATGTCATCCACTTCCAAGCTGAGTCCTGTCAGTGAACCTACATTAAGCGTAGCAATTCTCAGTTCATGCTTGGCAGGTTGGTTTTACATCCAGCTTTTGCTCAACAGAGCTATCCCAGGTAACCCAGGCTGGGCAACTAGACACCGGCCAGCCAGTAGCTTATTGGCCCAGGGCTACTGGGCTTTATGACAGGCATACACTGACCAATAGGGGCACATATACCCCTCCCACCATAAGCAAGGGTCCCTGGTGTGGGAGAGAGTAGGCCGAGTCCTCAACCCACTTATCACTGGCAACTACCCATGCCCCATTTTTAGCAACATTAGTCAACATGACCAAATCACCTAGAGCCATATTTTACACCATCGAGTGGCTAGCCCTGCCACAGCATGCAGTCTGTGATCCATGTTCTCCTATCTTGAGGATACTGCGCACCACAGTAGATGCCCAAAGCAGTTGGTCTGTACAACTCTTCCCCCTATAGGGCACACTGTAGAGTCTGTGCTGCTGCCCACAGCTCCATTCATTGGTGAGTTTGAGATGGAAACACTCAGCATGTTTTTCAGACATGGGAGAAACCCCATGGAGACACAGGGAGAATATGCAAACTCCAAACAGGCATTGGTCGGAGGTCAGGATCGAACCTTCTACCTTGTGCATGGGAGGCGAAGACCTTAACCACTAAGTCATCTGGTCTCTCTATTACAATATATACAAGTAATAGACATAATAATCATGTGGTATCTGTACATTTGGTTATAACTTACATTGGTTACCTTAATTAAATTTGGTTTTAGTCATGGTTTAACTAGTATCATGGAAACACTTGCACCCGGCCTTTTGAAAAAGGAAGTCTTTTAGAGATTTCTTGAATGTGTCCAAGGTTTTACTACCTTTACCTTCAACAAGTAGGTTGTTCCATACTACTGGCCTTCAACTGGGAAACACTTTTCATCAATAGCAAATTTATAGTACAGTCTAGCTAGGGTAATATAAGGGTCTTCGCTGGTTTATTTTTGTTCCCTAAATGATTGCTTCTCAGAGGTGGGGAGTAGCCCCTATGCAATAACTTGAGCCAAAGTGAATCTAGAAAAAAATTAAGTCTATTGGTGATAGGGAACCAGTGAACTTTCTGTTATATGTTGCAGTGATGTGTACTTTGCTGTACAAGTAATACAGACTTGTATATCTTAGTCTCTGCAATTTGTAGTTTCAGGGTATTTTTTAAGGATTATAGAACAGTTAGTGGGAAGAAATATTCCAGTTTGGGCAGCAGAACAGTTTAGTTATAGATTTTCTAACAGAAGGGGTGAGGAGGTGAAATAGGCACAACCACAATTTTAGGTGGGAGGGAACTTTGGTGGTTATATTGTCAGTATGAGTTTTAAAATTCAGGTGTGGGTCTAATGCTAATCCTAGATATTTTTGTTTGATTACATTAGGAATGATATCCCATTTAGGGTGAATGAGCCCATGTTTTGGTAAAGTGGTAACCTTTTGTGGGTTTGCAAAAACATAACATTTGTCTCTCTGGGATTAATTAATATCCTGATTGCAGTTAGATGCATACATTTGAGAATTTGTGCTGAATATTTGTAAGGATTGGTAGTTTTTGTCAGTATCTAGTAATAGAATATATTCTGCATATATTATAATCTTTAGATCTTTAGATAGGGAGATTGAAGGAAATGTCATTAATAAATGACTAAATTAATTCATATCTAAACTGTGCATTTAAAATGTGATAAAACATATATATATATATATATATATATATATATATATATATATATATATATATATATATATATTACTATGTAAGTTATGTGCTTTGGAGCTTTTCTCTATGGGCCTCCGCTGAAAATGGGTACTTTAAACCGAGTCGGATTTTCCCAGTAAACAAATGTTAATAAATAAATAAATAAGAAGAACAGTTGTGGTTCTATTACTGAGCTTTGTGGGACACCAGTATTGAGTTTACCTGTTTTTGAGAGGAGTTTATGATTAAACTTCAAAAGTTCTATCTTTTAGGTAATTTTAAAACCAGGGAATGGCATTGTCTCCAAAGTTTAGTCTTTTACGTTTGGATAAGAGCAGGTTATAGTTAACTGTCTCAAATGATCTAGCCATATCAACAAATATACCAGTGGTAATAAGACTATTGTTTGTATTACTATAAATATGATCCGTTGCTGCAATTAATGCTATCAGGGTACTAAGGGAGTCTCTGAATCCATGTTTTTGGTCAGGAAGTAATGCAAAGCTCTTTATATGTTTAAATAGTTGTTCATATAGGAGTTTTCCAAATATTTTAGTCACTAGACAAAGATTAGAAATTGGTCTGTTGTCTTTCATATTTGAAGGAGATTTTACTTTGGGTGATGGGATTATAACAGAAAGTTTAAAGGGAGCAGGGACCATGCTAGTGGTGAAGGATAAGTTAAAATGTGTGTAATGGGTTTAGCTATTTTTTTCAGCTGCTAGTTTGAGAAATTTTGGGTGAAGTAGGGTGAAGTATATTGAGCCCTTTAGATCCAAATCCTTTTCAAAGTGTCTGCTAGCATCAGGTATAATGTGGCCTAGAGATGCACATCCCTTCCCAGGTGTCTGGTAGGTTCAAATATAATGTGATATATAGGAGCACATCCAATTCCATCCTAGGTGTTTGTTATCAGATATAATGTGACCTATAGGTGCATATCCCTTCCCTGGTGTCTGCTAGCATCAGGTATACTGTGGCCTAGAGATGCACATCCCTTTCCAGGTGTCTGGTAGGTTCAAATATAATGTGATGTATAGGTGCACATCCAATTCCATCCTAGGTGTTTGTTATCAGATATAATGTGACCTATAGATACATATCCCTTCCCAGTTGTCTGATAGCATTAGCTATAATGTGGCCTAAAAATGTACATCCCTTCCCAGGTATCTCCTGGCATCATGTATGGGGTGTAGAAGCACATCACAGCTCAGGTGTCCCTAAACATCAGATATAATGTGGCTCATAAGTGCACATCCATCCCAAGGTGTCTGGCAGCATCATGTATGGTATGGTCTGTAGGTGCACATCCCATCCCAGGTGTCTCCTAACATTAAATATAATGATAAAATGTGGCCTACAAGTGTACACTTAATCAAAGGTGTCTGGTAACATCATGCATGGAGTGTAGGGGCATGTCCCATCCTAACATCAGATACCATTTTACCCATAAGGTGCACATCCATTCTAAGGTGTCTGGCAGCATCATGTATGGTATGGTCTATTGTCGCACATCCCATCTCAGTTGTTGTCTCCTAACATTAAATATAATGATATAATGTGGCCTACCAGTTTACATTGCTTCCCAAGTGTCTTGTAGTATCAGATACAGTATGCTGTGTAGGGGGACACCCCTTTCTAGGTGTCTGATAGCATAAGATATAATGTTGCCTATAAGTGTACATCCCATCCCAAGTGTCTTCAAACATTAAATATAAAGATATAATGTGGCCTACATGTGTACACCCCTTCCTAGGTGTCTGTAAGTGTACCTCCCATCCCAAGTGTCTTCAAACATTAAATATAAAGTTATGATGCGGCCTACATGTGTACACCCCTTTCTAGGTGTCTGTAAGTGTACCTCCCATCCCAAGTGTCTTCAAACATTAATTATAAAGTTATGATGCGGCCTACATGTGTACACCCCTTCCCAGGTGTCTGGTAGCATCAAGTAATGAGATGACTAATGCTTCATCCCATCCCAGGTGCTCCCTAGCATTAGATTTAATGTGGCCTGTAGATACACATACCTTCCCAGGGGTCTGGTAACATCAGATGCAGTATGGTGTGTAGGAACACATCCCATCCCAGGTGCTCCCTAGTATTAGATTTAATGTGGCCTGTAGATGCACATACCTTCCCAGGTGTCTGGTAACATAAAGTGCAGTGTGGTGTGCAGGAGCTCATCCCATCCCAGATGTTCCCTACCATTAGATATAATGTGGCCTGTAGGTGCACATACCTTCCCAGGGGTCTGGTAACATCAGATGCAGTATGGTGTGTAGGAACACATCCCATCCCAGGTGCTCCCTAGCATTAGATTTAGTGTGGTCTGTAGATGCACATACCTTCCCAGATATCTGGAGCAGTCATGCATAATGTGGTCTGTAGATTTACATCCAGTACCAGGTGTCTGCCAGAAACAGATGTAGTATGACATGTAAGTGTATTTCCTCTCCTAGGTGTCTGCCACCAGCAGGTGCAGTGCGGTCTGCAAGGGCTTGATTTTCCATGTGTGTGTTAGTCTGAGGTATAGTGTATCTCATAAGTACAGCATGACACATAAGTATACATTCACTCAGATATCTGTCAGCCTGGGTGTAGTGGGGTCCTTAAGTGAAGACCTCCCCCCCAAAGACACACAAGATATTGCCAGCAGGCCATTGCTAAAGTAGCAGTATTTGCAGTATAAGAGAGTCAGCTGCTTGATTCCTCCTACAAGTTAATCCCCCAGTACTGTAACTGCTTTCCAGAACTGGATCATCCTATTGCTGCTTTCCAGACTTGGATAGTCCTATAGCTGCTTTCCAGGCTTGGATCCTCCTATAGCTGCTTTCCAGACTTGGATCGTCCTATAGCTGTTTTACAGGCTTGGATCCTCCTATCGCTGCTTTCCAGGCTTGGATCACCAGAGACATGGTCAGCAGCTTCAAATCCAGTCCAGTGCATTTACTCAGAATCCATTATTTATTTTTCAAGATGTGAGTGTTGCCATTTTTAGTAGCACCAATACTAAAAATGCATGAAACATATCCTGATTAAGTAAATGTTTTTATTTATTTTTTTACTACACATTGTCTTAACTTTAACTAATTTACATTCCCTCAATAAAACAGATGCATGAACTAACTTTAATCTGCAATCAACTGTATTTATTAAAAAAAAAAAAAAAAAAAAAACGATTACCCAGTTGGAAAAAATGCTCAGTTCTTCAGGCAGCATAACTACCTAGTCCAAATGAGAATAAAAAGGAAGGTTACGAGGAAAGCTATATAACAGATTAACATTTCATTTATTTAATCCAGTGGAAGACATATCTGTAAAGCAAACTCTATCAAACTAGCCTATTTCATTTGATGCACAGCAAAGGGCTGGACAAATAATGTATTCAGCTAGGATATAGATCAGCACATCTGGACAGATTTGTCTACCATTACTTATAAAACTTCATATCACTTGATTGAATGGTTATTAAATAATGGTTTAACATGCAGGTGACCATTTAACCCTAACTACATGGGTGAACATAACATTGCTGTAATGTAGTTAGAGACTGCCAGTGGAAATAATGACTGCAGAGAAATGCTTTTAATTTAATGAATATAGGAGCTGTTGCTATAACAAATCATTATTCACACCCAAGCTGAGAGAGTAATGGATATTTCTCATTTAGGTTTCTAATATTCTGAACAGAATTACTCTTTAACATCCCAGTCATATCTGTCAGCACTGCATTATAACCTACCACCAGGTAATCCTCTTAGCATTGTATGTATGGTAAAATGTACTTATTGTGTAGACTGCAGAAAAATAAGATGTGCTACAGAATTAGTTATTGTCTTCCAAAGTAATTTTAGCACAAATGAAAATGCATTCATAACTGTGCAAATTAAATTCAGTGCTAATTTATAAGTAACAGCTTCCTTATAATGGTAAAAGTAGCAATAACACCAGTCAGGCAGAACTGATTGCTTCAGCAAGTAAGTTAAAAAAAATGATTTTGTGGGAGCATTTTTAAGTTTTGCAGTATTTAACCGAATGAGTACAAGCTCTGTAAATCACCGTCATGAATTTTCTACTTTCCAAATCAATGTAGGTCGTAATGAACAGGTGAATTAAAGCACAGATGAACACATACATGTGCATCTTAAAGATATTTTCTTACATATATGCATATGCACGCATGCAGAGATATTTTACAAAACCAGTGTTTTTATAACCATTTAGTTATTTCCTACTCACCTCCTTATTGAATCATGAAACTATTAAAGGATAAAAATAAGAAAACGGGCTGCAAAGTGCAATGACCCTTCACAATTGCCTTAAAACATATCTGATATTGTGTCTACAACCTCCAGGTTCCATCCTCCACATAAAATAGGCTATTATTCCTTTGTCTGAAAAACAGAGAATGCTAGAGTGTTGGAAACTGTAACAACATATCCATTCTTAACTCAAACCATTTTCTTTGTATTTAATGTAGTTCCCCGTGGACTATACCATTACATTCCAAATCCTAGTACCATCCAAATTCCCCTGAAAGATGTTCTCTGAGTACTTAGAATAAACATAACTCTAACTTTTTAATGGCACTTATAAAAACAGATGCCTTTCTTAGTATCACACCACTGGCATGTTTCCTTGTAATACCTGGGTCACACATACAGAAGTGTTACCTTTGCAGTAAGAATGGTATAACACTGATATGCAGAAATTAAGAGGTCATTGCCTTTTATAAGACACAAGACCACGAGCTTTGTATTCTAGGATCCTGCCCAAATATATGCAGCATGAGGTGTCATAGGTGCCTGGTTACATACAAATGGAATGAAGCACAATGTGTTAATGTGCGTCTATGAAATGCTACCATACTGCTAAGTGATGCAAGGCAGTAAACTTTTGTCTGACAGCACTACCCAAACAATTCATGCAAACTGGTATTTTCATGAGGAAATACCGAGATGCATTCAGTCATGTGATCAGGATGAGCACAGTAGAAGCATATAGATAGGACTGATGGTGGGACGCAGATCTAGGGATCAGTCTATAATTAATTATGGAACACTAGGGTGTTGACTAGGGTTATCACTTGTCCCTCTTTGCGTACTTGAGCATTTGTGTCCTATGGAAAAAAAAAAATAAAAATGGCAAGTGTGCTAAGATTTTAGGACAAAAAATATTTCCTAAATTTTCTTTAATAATTGTGTAAAACAATTATTTTGAATCTGAAATACTTATATGTTATATGAAACAGTATAAACAATTCAAATGCTATATGAATGATTTCATTTTGGCCAGAAAGTGACATTATTTCTTGGGCACTGGCTGTGAGTATAGTTTGTCCTGCAAAATCTTACATTTATACAAAAAATGTCCCACTTCGGGCATTCAAAACAGTAGTAACACTGATATAGACTCTAATATTTAATTGTTTTTAAAGATATAAATGAACGTTAATTAGAGTACTAATGTTTTTTGTTATCAGTACCCATCCTTGCAAGGAAAGCAATTCTTCCACATCTGAACAATCAACATCTAGAAAGCAACATCTTAAGGAAGCTTGAATATATATAAAGAAGAAAAATAACAGTAAATTTATGGCAGTACCCTAGAGTCACTTTCAAAGCAAGAAAGGAATAAATCACTCCTAGTGTTTCAACCATAAGTAGATTGTACCAGTCTCTTAACTTGGGTGACAATGTGGCATAAGATTCTGCTGCCTCTTTACAGGCTAGTGCAAGGCAAAAGGTCATCGATGACATTGCTATAAGCATCTATGTAGGCCTGGTATCAGGTACACATAATTCAGCCTTGTTTGTCAAATGGCATAGACCACACAGGTGACAGTTTCATAAGCAGGTAGTAGCCATTGGCCATGAGTTCTACACCACACAGTTTGCTATGTAATAACTATTTTTATTACCAAATCTGTGGTGGTGGTGCTGCGGTAGCATTGTTGCCTCACAGTAAGACCCTGCCGGTTCGATTCTCAGCTAGAGCGTCTTCTGCGTGGAGACATGCGTGAATGGGTGTACCTTCGTTGAAGGTTGTGCATCAGGGATGGTAACTCGGCACGTAAAAATCAACTACCAATCATTAGCAGACCGGAGTTCCGCTGTGGCGACCCCTAACCGGGAAAAGCCGAAAGACACAACAACATTACCAAATTTTCATAGTGTGTGGAAACTGCTTGGCTCACCCAATCTGCCAATTTCCTAGTAAGACAAAAATCCTATTTTATAAGCAGCTTTTTCTCCCTTAATAAGAATTCAATAATAATCTGTCTAAAAAATAC
The DNA here is from genome assembly GCF_019279795.1 of Protopterus annectens. Lineage (NCBI taxonomy): Eukaryota > Metazoa > Chordata > Ceratodontiformes > Protopteridae > Protopterus > Protopterus annectens. The sequence goes on along the minus strand of NC_056746.1, from coordinate 216,149,121 downwards.
TTAAATTCCACTACTGTTTTTGACTCTATTATTTCTTCCAAAAGATTGTTTTGCCCTTGCTGTGAAAAATATACTTCACTAAGTCTCCCAAAAGCTGTCTTGCTTCTTCTTTCCTTGCATTTCGTGCTACTTTCCCAGGCTGGTGTATAACAGCCGTATTAAATATTATGCCTATTGATCAGGGCTGTTCACACCCCCCACTGTTACTGATCAAAAACTGCTTCAGCCTATCTAATAAACTGCACTGGCCATTGGCAGTCCATCCCAGAAATGGTTACTGATGCATGTTTTCATCATGTTAAATATATAAATATATATCTTAGCATCAACTACATATTGCAATAGTGCATTCTTAGTTTCTACATGCTAAATAGGTTTATAATTTGCAAGAATAATGTTCCTTCTCATGCAGTATGTTCAGAAGCTGCAACTTTGCATTTAATGGGCAAAATATAATTGCGTATGGTTAGTACATTTAATGGTACAGATAATTTAATCCTGAAGCCACTTAATTTTTGTTTTTGACCAAGGTTGGTGAAACTCTCATACAATCCCAGTATTCCTTCATTCATTCATTCATTCATTCATTCATTCATTCATTCATTCTCTGATTATTCTCTTTAGCAGGGTCATGAGGAGGTCTGCAACTATGGACAATTTACTGGATCAGCAGTTCAATAGCAGAGTATCTTTGGGATATTGAGAAGAAACTAAAGCACCCAGAAAAAGCTGTGCGCACAGCAAAGAAGTGCAGATTACACTGAAAAGACACCCCAACTGAGAAATGAACTGCAGAACCTAGCACTGTTAGATAGCAGCTCTAACTGCTATGCTAGTGTACCACCTATTCCAGCAGAATTCAGCAGTCCATTTATTTACAGATACAGGAGGCATGAAATCTAATCATTATTTAAAAAAGAAATGTTCAAATGCTTTAATCCATTCACACCAGAATAAGCAGGAAATTACTCAAAAGCCCATATTATTGACAAAAGGTTAATACAACACATCTTGTCACTTGAAACTGCTAGCAGATTACCTCGTTACCATTCTACAGTGCTTCAGTACAAGTTGTATATTTGTACGTAAATAAGAGTTTACATCTCTTGTATCTGCAGCACCACTGCATCTAACAGTTTTACTAACGTTCACAGAATAGTGCTGTACTTCCTTTATCTACCCACTAAATCTCCTGTACACCTAGATGGTGTATCATTTAGCATTTTAAAATTTTGACATTTGATAGGTTAAGAACTCATTTACTTGCCTGACAGTACTACTGTTGCATTTCTTCCTGTTACATTATGGTCTGATTGTGTTTTTATTCTGTTGCAGTCTATTAAAATCTGTCTGGTACAATCTGCATTTTTGTTGTTTCCGTTCTTGTAACATTTATAGAACAGTGCAATACCAAACTCTTTTACCTAAGCTGTCAAACTCTGATAGCCTTGATAACTCATCCTTAGCATTTTAAAATGTATACAAAGTAATGTCACTGTTATCTTGGACTTTAGTCCTTACTCTTATATAGTGATTGTATTGTTATCACATTACAATCAATTGTAATGTGCCATGTACTAGGTAAAGCTTTACTGTGTCTTTGCCTCTGGTCTGGATCTTTGAAAAGATTCATCGGACTAGTCAGTCTACCCAGTTAACAAATGAATGAATAAATAAACAAATAAATAAACATTTCCTTACATAATCCATAAGTCTCTTACATGAGTCTAAACTGATATGTTTTTTCACAGAGTAAATGTATGTTAATATCATCTGTATGTATTAATATCTTATTTAAAATAGAAGAAAGAAAGGTATTTGTTAAAAAAGTATCTTCTGACAGACATAATATTATAGGTTCATAAATTCATAGGTCATTACTAAGCTACAAGCCTAGCCGCACACCTCAAACCATTTTGGTAGTATCATGGGCATCTATATGGGGGGCATGGTAGTAGGGAGGTGACTAAGGGAGTGTTAGTTAAGATAATCCTTTTCTTATTGACGGCTTCCATCCATAAGGGACATGGGGGCCAGAACAGGGGTAAATTTATGATTTCCCATCCGTTTGTCAAGGTTTCATTTGAATAGGGTCAAGGACAAACTCTGTTGTACATGGATGGGGAGCCTATTTCAAAGTGCGGGGTTGGGACACATATCTGTCTCTTCAGCATGTTCTCTTTATGTCACAAGAGAAGTTCAGATCCCTGGATCTAGTGTTTCTGGTTCTGTTTGTTTTGCTCATGTGCACCAGATCCATTTAGGGCTGAGTGTGAGGAGGCCCTGTAAGCCAGGCAAAGATTCCCTCCCAGCAGCCTGTAGGAGACTGAATACAGAGATAGAGCCTTTAGGTGATCAGTGTAGGGCAGGGTATTCATGCCCTGAATTCTTCTGCTGAGAAATCTTTGTGGGTGTTCCAACTGCTGCAAGTGTCTGGTTAGATATATGCCATAGGGGACATTGTATTCAATGATAGGTCTGATAAGGCCAAGTAGAGTGGTACTATAACTTCCTTGGACTGGGATGCCATAACCTTACCTGTAAGATGGATGACATAGCATGATTTTCCTACTATCTTAGCTACTTGTTGGTCAAAGATCAGATTGATGTGTATATATGTTCCCCGAACCCTTACTACTGTGTTGACTCTTAGGGGTGTTTTACTGATGGAGTAATTAACTTGGGTTGACAGCTTCCCAAAGGGCATTATAATAAAGTTTTTGGCATTGAGTTTTAGGCCATGGCTTTGGCACAAGTCATTTCTTTCTGTTAAACCCTCTTGCAAGATGTTGGTGCATGGGGGGACTCTGTAATAGTTCCCAATTTACAGTCATCTGTGAACTTGGTGAGCCAGAGGCCATAAATGTTAGCCTCGACTTCCAGGAAGTATATGTGAAACTGGAACAGGTCCAGCACAGAGCCCTAGGGTACTTCACTGGTGTTCATTTTCTTGGTGGAGGTCGTCTCACCGATCCTGACTTCTTTTGTCAAATCTGTGAGCCAGTCAGCAATCCAGTGGGATATATAGGGATGTATGTCTAGCTCAGAGAACGTATCAACAATGCCTGAGTGGGTATCATATTTAATGCCTTGGCTATGTCAAGATACGCAGTATGTACTCATCCATTGCCTTACTTACCCTATCAAAGAAGCCTACCAGGTTAAGTAGGCACAACTTTCCCTTAATAAAATCAAAATCAAATTGGGATGGGTTCAGTGATTGCAGGTTGCCAATGGCCTTGTTTATCATTTCCATGATAATTCATTTCATGGCTTTGCATATTAGGTTTGTTAGTCTGATGAGTCTGTAGTTCCCCTGGGTTGGTTGATGGTCTGCCCTTGTAGAGAGGAATTACTGTTGCATTCCTCCATTCACTTGGAATATAGCCTGTTTCAAGGCTGTAGACCACTTCCCTTGTATAACATAAAAAATGACTATGTGTCTCATATAATATACACGGTCATTTTTTTATGTTTTACATAGGGAATGGTCTATTTAGCCCATTGCCAATTATGTGCTGCTTTTTTTGTGGACAAGACCACACAGAAGTTTAGTGATTGTGTATATGAACACCTCTTGAATATTAGGAAAAAAGAGAGATTCTAATGCCTTGTACAAGCATATTGCATGTTTTAGTGACCATTATTTTAAATTTTTAGTAACTGAACAGGTAAAATGGGATCTTTGGGGTGGGTAACAAAGGAACATCTAGACGTTTGTGAATTTAAATGGGAGGTGTTGTTGAATGCCACTGTATATCCTGGATTAAATGAAGCCTGTTCTATTAATTCTATTTTAAAATTAAGGCATTATACTATTTCTAATTGTTTTTAGATAACAACTGTTTTTAGATTTTGATTGGGTGTTTCCAATTCATGTGATATGGGTGGAACTATATAAGGTGGTTAATGCTGAATGCTATTTGTTCTGATGAAGTTCCAGTTTTTGGGAGTGAAAGTACTCAGCAATTGAAATACTGAATAAACTTTTGGATTTTATTCAGATATCACGGCTGGCTTTTTATTCCACTACCACAGGTGTTTCTTTCAGGTCATATTTTAGACTGTTCAGGAGGCAGCCATGGATATTGTCAGGATCCATGGAGATGATGTTCCTGGCTTTAACGAGTACTACCAGCACCTGGTCCCTGCTAATAGTTGTGGGTAGTATGTACCAGAGGTTTCAACTGGTGGAGCTGGGAGGGAGGGGGTGGGTGAAGTCTGAGATGAATTTATCAGCCAGTAGATTTAGTATGTCACCCTGATTGGTGAAGGTGGTATTGTTCACCACCAGTTCACCACACTGCTGTGTGGTACCTTTATGATTCTGGACATAGCTAAAGAAGGCCTTGTGATTGTCCTAAGCCTGCATGGCTATCCTTACCTCATAGTTGCCCTTGTTAAACTTAATTGGATCCCTTAGTTTCTTGTATAATTGTATAAGACAGGACGTGTAGTTGCTCTTCCTGACTTTGGCCTTGGGTTTTCTGATTTTATTATATACCCTGTTTAGGTCAGGATTCCACCAGTGGGGTTTGCTTTTAGTGTTTGTTTTGGGTTTAGATCTGGCAAGTATGACAGCCTCTGTGCAGCCATTCACATGTTTGGACAGAGACTCTGTGAATAATTCTGCACAGGTAGCTGTGGTTTTGGGGTTAGGGGGAACCTTGAATTTTGACAAATTGTCACTTAATATAATATAGTTTGCCTAAGAATAGTTAATTGTTACTGGTTCAGTTGGGTTTTCCAGGTTGATTTTTACTTCAAAGGAGATAGCTTTGTGATCTGACCTCACTGGTGTGGATGAGACTTGGGGGGTGCAATACTCTCCCATGTTGGCGAGTACCAGATCCAGTATGGCTGGTCTTCTGGTAGGCATGTGCACTATCTGTTCCAAGGTGTATGTGTTACTAATGTCCAGGAAGTGCTGTGCCTGAGTTTGAGGCAATGTAAAAGTCCCAGTCTATACTGGGGTATTATGGTTGAATGGTGACTGCCTCTAGTAGGTTTAGGTAAGAGTTGTGAGGCTGTAGGGGCATAGATGGAGACCTCTGTCCAGCCATAATATGGTGGCAAACTTATCTATGGTGACTTGCACATGGATGAGCTTCAAGGTATCAACCTGCTTAACCAACCTAGAGGAATATTTGTTGCTAATGTAAATTGAGATACCTCCACATTTGGCCCCAGTCTGTGCTGTTGTTGGCCTGAATGTGTGGAAGGCTATGTAGCTTTGCACTGCTAGAGTGCTTTCTATGACTTTAAACCAAGTCTCGGTCATGGCACAGATGTATACATTCTCCAAGGTGAGGAGAGCTTGAAGGGTGAAGAGGTTTTTATTTAGGCTCCTAGAAGTGATGATAAGACCCACATGGGAAATTAAGTAGAAACTGGGGGAGATAACAGGACCCACATGGGAGATTATGTAGAAGCTGGGGAGATAACAGGACCCACACAGGAGATTAAGTAAAAGCTGGGGAGATAACAGGATCCACACTGGAAATTAAGTAGAAACTGGGGGAGATAACAGGACCCACATGGGAGATTATGTAGAAGCTGGGGAGATAACAGGACCCACACAGGAGATTAAGTAAAAGCTGGGGAGATAACAGGATCCACACTGGAAATTAAGTAGAAACTGGGGGAGATAGCAAGACCCACATGGGAGATTACGTAGAAGCAGGGGAGATAACAGGACCTACATGGGAGATCAGTAGAAGCTTGGGAGATAACAGGACTCACATGAAAGATTAAGTAGAAGCTGAGGAGATAACAAGACCCGCATGGAGATTAAGTAGAAGCTGACAAGATAACAGGACCCACACAGGAGATTAAGTAGAAGCTGCGGACAGATCTGTTCTGTTGAATGCAGACAGAGTTGGTCTTTCCTTTAGAGCAGTTGGAGATGTGTTTTTGTGTGTGTGTGTGTGTGTGTGTGTGTGTGTGTGTGTGTGTGTGTGTGTGTGTGTGTGTGTGTGTGTGTGTGGCACTTGTGTGGCACGTGTGTGTGTGTGTGTGTGTGTGTGTGTGTGTGTGTGTGTGTGTATGTGTGTGTGTGTGTGTAAGTAAAATGCCCTAGTTAAGGGCACTGTCTAGTTAAGTGACTCTGGTCATAGTTAAACCCTGAAGTTTAATTATTACAGGAAGGCAAATTCCTTAAACCCCCACACCAACTGTCAGGTCTCTCTTATTTTATTTATTTATTTATTTATTTATTTATTTATTTATTTATTTATTTATTTAGTTAGTTAGTTAGTTAGTTAGTTATTTTGTTGTTAATCACTGAGGATTACAATCTGTCAGTGTCATACATTGAGTTTCAGTGTTGCAGTGTTCAGTGTCAGTGATGCAACAGGTGGGACGCTTGCTTTTGTTGCAGCAGGTTTGTAGGTTTTCTTCCCAAAACAGTTAGACTGATTTCTGATACTACAGCGCAGAATGGGGGGGGGGGGTGTAGGGGTACTTCACTCCTTAGTGTGTCCTCCTTTGAATGAGATGCCTAATAAATATAAACCTTTTGTCAGTTTGCCAGCCATTCCCTATTGCAATAGTACCAGCACACCAATTTCTTTTTTTTTTTTTTTTTTTTTTGTTAATGTAACATCGGTAATTTATTCCTCAGTGGGGCTAGGCTCTGAATTTGTAGATGAAGCACTGAAATGCAAAGTTGTTTACCAGCAGCAACCACTTCATTAGTTACTGTTTTCTTTAATGTGGAATTATTCAGATGACTTACTTCTGCAGAGATGTTGCATATTGACTGATACTGATAGACTGTAAAGACAGACACGAGTGGCATTTTATGGTTGAAATTTTCTGAAATGGGTAGTTTTGTCATTATTGGTTCATATGTTTTGTTTCATTGCTTAGTGGAAAATGTTCAAAACTACAAATTTAAAACAAACTCTAACAAGTTGTGCTGTATTATACAAGGAATATAATTTAATACAAGATGGCGCATCAAAGAACAGATGCATGTAGACATGGTCCTAAAAATGTGTGCAAGGAGCCTATGGTTTGAAAACAGCCCAAAGGTAAACTTAATCTGCCACTGGCCAGATGCATTTTTTATGAATGTGGGTTTCAATGCAGTTTCAATGAATGCGAGTTTCAAGGGCAGAGATGTTTACTTTGTTCATGCTAAGTCTGTTTTCATTAAAAGACTGTATTGCTTTGGTCAGGAAATGTCTATCAATGTTTGTGTTATAAAATTTGAAATAAAAGTTTTAAATTAAGTCTAAATATCTGTAATCACTGTAGAAGTAAAGAAGAAAATAGTCTGCACACTGATAGGCCTGAACAGTGTCTATGGTAACTGGGGAGAAATAGCTAAGTAATGAGACACTGGAATGGCTGTAGGGGCTTGGTGGGTGGGGGCTGCTACAGGGTGGGAGGGGCTCACGGGCTGTGAGGGGGGTCCAATCCATTACCCTCCTTATCACCCCATTTGACCATGATCTGGCTCTGCACTCTAGAACCCTAAAGGACAAGCTGTGCAGGAACATGTGGGAATAACTTTATTCAAATTATCCTGTCATGATTTTGGTGGGATTTAGAGAAACATCAACTACAAAGGTCACTTTTGTCAGGATTCTTTTCTGACTTGAAATTTCATTATGCAATGAAACTCTAAATCCTAGCACATGCAAGGAGATGCAGAAACAACATTGCATACTATATTCTATCATTAGTGCCACAGCAATTTCAGCTACAGAGGTCTCTTTTGCTGGACACTGTTCAACCTCACACTTACAACCTCTATGAGAGTCTAAAGAACAAACTGTGCATGAATAGTCAGGATTATCGCTGCACGGCTTGCTTGTTATGATTATAGGAGTCACATTAATAATTTTTTATCTATTTTTATGTTTTTTTATTTGGATTTTCCAGCTGAGTTGGGCCCATTTCAGTGGAAAACTGGGAAGTACATCATCATTGTGGGGTTCAGTTTCACTTCATAGCATTACATTATGGTTGTCCTTATGCAAACAAGAGTCAGTATGCACAGATCCACATGCTTTACTATCATAGCAGCAATCAGCAGCTTTCAGTGATAACTCACATGCACTCTCAGCTTTATGGGATACTTAGACCTACACTGCACTATACATAACATCCTTCTCTTTAATCTAAGTGCACACACACAGAAGTGTATGTGTGTGCGTGTGTGTGTGTGTGTAACCCCATTGTAATATACATACAAAGAAGATGTAAACAATAGCCTAATAACTGGCAATGTGACATGATACATGCAATCTTATACATTGTATAGATAGATATGACAATGCAACAGTATATGTTCAGCTACAATATATAATACGCAAAAATATTTTACAATACTAGGTAACAGTTATATAATAAGTTTTTGTTGTCATAACATGTTACCAAGGGTGGCTTGTGGTACTGACAACTGGACTGCAATATCCTCAACACCAATTAAACAGAAAAAACTGTTAAATTCAGAAAGTCAACTGTTATTTTTAAATTATTTTTAAGTTGAAAACAATTGCTGACTTTCTGTTTTTTTTTCAGCTACTTGGAACAAGGAAATACACAAAAATCTTATAAATCAGCTTGTAAGACTGTTTTCAAAGCAGCCCAGCAGTAGGCTTACTGCATCAATAGTCATTGCTCTTAAGGACTTCAGAGATGTCTCTGAAGAAACATATGAAGCAATAAGGAACCCTTAATACAGGCACAGGCTGTCTCAGGTGACTGAGTCAACTGAAGGCTAAAATGAAGGAGTTAACAGGGAGACACAGAGGCATGAGCATAGGAACAAATGTTTTTATTAGTGTTTTTTGTTACAAACAAGATGACTGTTACTGCTTGCATGCCGGAAGGTCAGTACTTAATTTAAGAGAGTTTTTGTGTGTGTGTGTGTGTGTGTGTGTGTGTGTGTGTGTGTAGTGGGCATAGATGCTCTCAACTATCCTTGATTTTGCCTCATACCATGATCTTTTTTTCTTGTACAATGTGTAATGTTTTGGCAAATCAGTGAGTATCGGTGTCATTAAATGACAGACAGTGCTGCATACTTAAAAACTTTCAAAGAAAGCATGCTAATGAAAAGACTGCTATGTTATCAACTTTTTAAGTCTATAAAGGAAATATCTATTGAATATTTTGGAAATATGTAGGTCCTCCTTTGTTCTTGAACTAAGATTTTCAGAGGTATTGTGGGGAGGGTGATTCAGACTGTTGGACACTGTGTTACGACTGCAGTGACCAGAGAAGATAAACTCATTTGTGACACATATTTATGTATTTGTTTATTCGTTCACTCAGTTGATTGAAATAAATCATCTATCTGATGTCACTTTTGTGGTGTGTCTACCAGTCTATACACAGGGAAATCAAATATGGATAAATCTAGTCTGAGTCCACATCTGTTTAGTCAAATTTAATTGACTAAACAGATGGTGAACAAGTCTGTGAGATCACACAGTTCCTGGGGTTGGGGAATATGTCCTTTCCCAGGTATTGTGAAATCTCAAGAGTTAGTATATATAATTAGTAGGGGGTAAAGGGGGACTTGTACCCTGCAAAAACAATTTTTTTCCATTTTATTTTCACTAGTGTTGAGGTTAGTTCTTGGCACATGACTACTAATGTGTCAATATTTGCATTGTTGACATTTCATATTCGATGTTCTTCACATCAACATTTGGTTCTGTTGATCAATATTTGTGTGTGCAAGGGGGGCATAGATGTTCTGTACTGTTCCTGATTTTGCAAACTGTATCTAACTAATTTCTTCATATTTGAGTCTTTTCCCCCATAAATTTTGTGATTTTGCTGGGAAATTAGTGAGGATTGCAGTCACTACATAATGATGACAGACATTTGAGCTTCAGACTTAATAGTTTTCAATAAAGCATGCTAATGCAAAACCAGTTATTCTAGCAAGTCTCTTAGCATATCAACCAGTTATTCTACAAAGTTTCTTAGTATATCAAACTGTTATTCTAGCAAGTCTCTTAGCATATGAAGGCAACAGCTGCCACTGATTTTGGTCATTTGTACACTTACTTTTTAGCTTGCTCCTTTATTCTTGAGAACAGAGGTTGAAATGTTTGGGAGGGGGGTCACAGCACAATAATGAGATGAGAAGATACATTCATGTGTGGCAGTTATTTGTGTATTTATTTATTCATTCATTCAAACGATTGCAGTAAAACATTTTAATTCTACAGCCGCAATCATACAAAGGGTTGTAACTGATGGTCATGTATATGTGTGTGTGTGTGTGTGTGTGTGTGTGTGTGTGTGTGTGTGTGTGTGTGTGTGTGTGTGTGTGTGCGCATGTGTGTGTGTGTGTGTGTGTGTGTGTGTGTGTGTGTGTGTGTGTGTGTGTGTGTGTGTGTGTGGGTGTGTTTGTGTGTTGTGTGTCTGTGTGTTTGTTATATAAATACCAAATTTCTAAGTACATGAAGGCAACAACTGTTACTGATTTTGATCCTGATTTTGATCATTTGTGCACTATTTTTTAACTTTTCCCCTGATTCTTGAGAAAAGAGGTTGAAACGTGTGTGTGTGTGGGGGGGGGGGGGGGTTTGCAGTGTGCTGAGTGCAGTGAGATGAAAATGTAAATTCCACAGGAGTTGTTTGTGAATGGAAATGATTGTCACTGTTGTTATTTGTTGAAGTTAAGTAGTAATTCTTTTGGCTTTCTGAAATAGTGGGCATTTGTGTGAAGCTAGATGAAATACTGCACTGCAGCTATTTTTAAAGCAATCAGGAATTTAAGATGTGCACATTCAATAAAGTTGTTGTAATTAATGAGTATAGGGACTGTCAGTGATGAAAATGATTGTGTGTATGTGTGTTTTGTTTGGGGGTGAGGAGTTTCTGTATACCTTAAAAGTGGCAAGTAGGCCATAATATTTTTCACTTTCCATTATACTCAAGCACCCTGAAAAATAAGTGCCTGCCTGTGGCAGTCTGGTAAAGATGTTGATGATAGCAAATGACCATTGGCAGAATGTTGCATTGAGTAGTATTATTATTTAAGGATGCTTGGTTTTCTGCTTGAGATTTTGGCTATGATTCTTTCTGCGTGGAGTCTGGATATATTCCCTATTGCTTTGTGGGTTTTATCTTGGAGTCTAGATGTATTCCATATCACTCTGTGGACGTTATTCATGTGCTTGTTTACTTCATCATGTTACTCTAACAAGATAGTGGTTCACAGAAGGTAACTATCCCTTTTTGTAGGGGCAGGAATGCAGCACTACTCCCAGATAAGATTTATATATCCTTGCATTGTTTCCACAGTTTATTGGGGCTACTATTTTGTTAGCCTTGAGCATTAAGTTTTAGATACAGTTTGTTGTTCCTGGAAAGAAATAATAAGACTGAATTTATTTTCATACTCATGTGGGTTTCAATGCCATGTCAAAGTTCAGGCCATCATTAAATCAAAAGTATGCAAACAGTCTTGTAGCATTTAGATCCCCATGACTTCTGGTCCCTAAACCCATGGCTTAATTCAGTCATGGATATATTGCAGTTAAGTCTTGACCAGTTATGGAATGTTAAAAGTATAGGGGGAAACTAAAAGTAAGATAAGCTGTGAAGAAACAATTAATATGCAATATATCTGGATGGTATTGGACCAGGAAGAGGACAAAGACATGAAGAGGGCACTGGAGAAGTGTAGAGGGGACTAGTGTGCAACAGGGGCCTCTGGTGACCTTTGCCTGGGGTTTCTTTTCACCTAAAGCTGGCCTTGTTGATTGCAGGTTAGACAGCTGACATATTATAGTCAGTAAAGTGACGATAATGAGTGGGTGTATACTGAGGCAGTCTGTGGATGGTTGTGAATGACTACTTCTGTTGTTTGATTAATGGTAATGGTCACTGACCTCCTGTAATAGAACCCAACCCCAGTTTTAGTTAGATCCACTCATTCAGTTACTTCCTGCAGCAGCCCCTTGCTTTGAAGTCACCATCTGCTACTGTGTGTTACGTCATATTTCGTCAGTTGCTTTTGTACTAAATTACAAAATTTAGATATTTTGCAGTCAATAATAGGCAGCAAGGTCCTAGCTGGCACAATAGGGAGATGTGGAAGAAAGCCATCACGAGATAATGAAGAAACTTCCTTTGACTTAGTCATTTTGTTAATTGATACAGGGACGTGATCATGTTTTTTCAGTCTCTCAGGGATAGTCTGTATCTCTTGGAATTGTGCCACATACTTTTAAACTGCACTTCTTTCAGTCTGCTTAGAGATGTGGTTTTAGAACACTCCAGTCTTGTAGGATTGTTTATATTGTACTTAACCTAGGACCTTCCTTGCATCGTATGTAATAGTTACTATGTCTTTGTGGAGCTTTTCTCCCCGGGCCTCTGCTGAAAATGGAAATATATCCAGTCAGACTAGCCCGGTTAACAAATGTAAAATAAAAATAAATAAAATAAACCTCAGTGTATTTGCATAATCAGGCACAATAGTTCCATGCTGTTCTCAGTGTTTATCTGGATTCTAGATCATCATTATTTCTAAGTGCCATGTAGAAAAAGTTGCAACTATTCTGCATTAGCATAAGTTCTGTTTTTGCTGAGACATCTGCCAAGCTGACTGAACATTTAACATTTCCATTAGATGACATAGAACAGATGAGGCCGGTATCACTGATTTCAGAGGTTATAATGGTGTGATTTTTGTTATAGAAGAGCTACAGAACAAAAAAAATGGAAAAAGCTGTCTACCTACTTTTGCAGAGCATATTAATATATTTAATAGTATATATGAAAAGGAGTTTAACACAATTTACTTGAGAACTAAAGAGAAACCTGTAAGCTACAAGTCTCGAATAAAATGAAAGATAATACTCTGAAGAATTTAACTGCACATTAAAAATGATATCTGGTAAATGATTATTAATGTCTGACACATCATGTACATAGCAAAAATAGTTGGGTCTATATTAGAATATCGAAGTATTACAACTTTGAATGTTATAATATCGAACCATTTCACTTGAAATACCATAACATGAAACACTCAGAACAGCAAATTTTTTCCCAGGGAAAAAGTTTGCTGTTCCAACAAACATACGCACAACACAAGCACACTAAAATACATAATCCACACATATGCACTTCACAAAACCCTACACCAAACCATGCATACACCACTAGCTATCCACTTATCTTAACCCAACCCTAACCCTAAGGTCCGTAACTACCGCACACTCACCTTACCCACTCCCTAACCCTAAGGCCCCTATCGCACACTCACCTTAGTTCGCACACTTACCTTAACCCGGTCCATAACCTTCACTCTACAGTCAAGGAAATAGAGAAGCTGCAGAAACGGCCCACCAAATACTTTCCCTTGGAAAGTATTCGATATTCTGCAGCTTCGCTATTTTTAGCATTCGATGCAAAGGGTTCGATTATAACATTCAAAGTTGTAATACTTCGATGTTATAATATAAACCCTAAATAGTTGGAAAGTTTAAATATTTGTGATTTATTTAGTTATGGAATAATTAGAGTTACAAAATGACAGATATGCCCTGGGATTCAGGAACATTTTTTGAGTCATGGTAGACAAATTTGTCTGAAGAATGGACAGTTACAGGGTGGGGACAATTCAGAGATACATTTAGCACAAGTGTGGAAAGTCGAGAAGTTCTAATTCCAGTATAGTATGCAAATGATAGTAAAACAACATGTTAATTAATGTTATTAAATGAAGGCACTCCAGAATGCAAATGAGAGTAAACAGCATGGAGGAATGATTCAGAGATGTATATTTTTTTTTTACAAAAGAAAAACACTAACTCCAGCATTAATGTCCACAGTAAAAGCTTGGAAGAATGGGAGATAGACCACAAAAACATGATCAGGGTAGCCCCCACATTAGGAAATCTATATATGTAATAGGCTGTACTTGCTTGCGGTAGTACAATTGCTTATGATGTTATGGCAGTGTGCAAGAGGTTCATCAGCTCCTATGAAGCAGATTTAGGATGAGAGTATAGGTCAGTGACCCCTGCAGGGATGTGTGAAATTTAGCTTTCTTTTGTAGCCTATAAAGGTGCTAAGAGTAACATTGCTATCAAGTTAGGCATCATGTACCTAGCAGACAGCTTCCATGCCACAGTTCACATCCTAAACCCAACATACTACGCAATCACCTTGTACACCAAGCAATGGTCATACTGCTACTGGTTTGACTAACTAGCTGCTTGATGTGGTGTGTCATGTGCTTAAAAAGGAAACTGCATGATTGCAAGAAGGCTATCATAGGTCTCTTTCATGTGCTATGGTAAATGGTCATGGCTTCCAAGGGCACTAATGTTGACAGGGTTCCCAGGTGATACAGCAAAGAGAATAAAGATTTTTTGGTATCTGCCGGTCTAATTTTTTCAAGTCTTTTGGGTTTCTAATACCATAATGGGACTGGACCCCATTCCTAAGTCAAGGTGTGATTAAAGTTCATGAAATTATTATTACTTCAATCTTAGTTGTTAGTCAAAAGTGCTCTTTGCAGTATCCACAGCATGGCCAGAACTGACTCCTCCTGCAATTCATACAGAGTTATATGTGTCATAGCATATCTAAATAAGACTTTAAATTGTTTTTATAAGACACGTTGCTCCTACTACTATTGGATCTGTCTGGGTATCCTTCTTCCACACTGCCCTCATTTCTACCTTCAAATCCTGGTATTTTATGACTTTGTGTCTCTCTGTCTGTAAGACACTGTAATCACTGGGTGTATCAATGTCAGTGATCAATGCTATTTTCATCTTCTTTTCCTGAACTTCAATATCTGGTTTTCTCACAGCTATTTTTCAACTGCTGGTATTGGGCGATCTCATGTGATATAAACTGCGTCATTTTCTATAATGCTTTGTGGCTCATGTTTCCAATGCTTCTCGGCTACTTCAATATTGTAATGTTTGCACAATCCCCAGTACAACAGTTTTGCCACATTATTATGTCTTTCAGTATACAGGTCCTCTGCCATTAGTGTATCACACCGAGCAGCAAGATGTACGACTGTTTCCAGTTCTGGTTTACAGAACCTGCAGTTGTCTGCTTCTTCCATATGTTCAACGAACTTTGTAAACCAGTGTGTATGCAGCTCACTGTCCTTCTTCTCCAATATTAACCTTTCATCTTTTGGTTTAAATTCACCTCTCCTTAACCATTCCTGCATCAGATGTTGATCAACATGAGGTTGTTCCAGGAGTTTTCTGTCCTTACAACTATATTTATGCCTTTTCCACATTTCTTGTCTTCTCATCTGATCCGTCTCCTTATAATCTTTTTTTTTTTTTTTTTTTGGCACTTTCAGTTGCTGCCTGATTTTTGTCTATGATTTAGTTTTCATTCACTCTTGACAATGATATGCTTCTGCTAGATTAAGAAAGGGAGTCATCTAAGACTTCTCTTCATGTTTCAAAACTTTCACTATGTTTGGATCTGATGAGGTCAGCAGATATGTATGCAGTCCTACAATTGCAGATCTATGCATGTAATCAGTTTTGAGGTGACACATATCTCCTTCAGATCAAGGAATATATACTCTTGCCATACACTAATTTTTATATATCATTTGGTAAGTGTGAAGCATTTTTGTTGTTTTCCTGTCCAACCGATCCAATACCTTTTGGGGCCAGTCAGTCACCCAAAAACTGTAAGTTAGAACAAAAAGAGCAAATTGGTTTATAGCTTGGACTTTGCTCCTAGATGTTAGGACTGTTTTCAGTATTAATTTTTAAAATATTCCTTACTGAGTTTTATTTGCATTTGTTCATGTTTTATTTTTGATCCTTCATCAGTTCCCAGATATGTATACGTACCCTCCTGCTCAAAATCCTTTATATCACATTCCTGTCTCAGTCTATTTTCTTTGTGCTGTAGCTTTCCTGCTTTAAATGTTACTTTTGCACATTTATCAAGAACAAATGTCATTCTTATATCATTTGAGAACATTTTGACCACCTCCAGTTGTGCTTTCAGCTTCTCATCTGATGAACTATACAGTTTTAAGTCATCCACAAAAAGCAGATGAGAAGTCGTTATTATACTTCATTGTTTTCTGGGAGCTGAATTGTCACCATGACCTAATCTTTTAAGTAGACAGCTTAATGGGTTAAGTGCAGAAAAAAAGAGCAGCGGTGAAAAAACGTCACCCTAGAGTATCCCCCTTTGAATGTTTATCCCTGGAATAATAATTTGTCCTTTATCATGGCTTGGCTGCAAAGTGGTTTGCCACTGTTTCACAGTCACCGTAATATAATTGACCAATGTAAGGTATAACTTATACATCTATAATCACTCTTTTATCTATGAATGTGAGATGCTATCAAATGCTTTTTTTGTAATCTAGCCATGCCATACTTAGATTCTTCCCCTTTATACGATTCTCCAATATGAATCTATTTAACAACACATGATGACTTTCTTTGTTACCTTTTTGTTCTATTGCCATAACTGAGCTTTCTTCTAAATGACTTTAAACTCTGTTGGCATCATTTCTAGTTTATCATTTATACATTATCAATGTTGCTGGTCTATAGGTTTTCAGATACCTTGCAGGTTCACTCTTAAGGAGGGGTATCATTTTCCTGTTGTTAACCAGCTTGATATCTGTTAGGGGTGTGCATATAAGTAGTTCTTACTCAGGGCTGAATCTTTGTTTAAAGATGTTGATACTATTAACCAGAAGCTAGGGACTGCACATGGGCCTAGAGTTTTCTATTTAGGAGCTTTTGTTAATTTTGTTTCAATTTCTCTGACCATTCCTTCATCCCATCTCATACACTGCATATTTGAACTTCTTACTGTTTCTTTCACTTCTTCTGTCCATTCAGCATCTTTATGTTCCATGGGATTTTCATAGATATTTCTCCAAAATATGTCTATTTCTTCTCTTGTTTGCTTTGTTTCCCAATTCTCTACAATACTTTTTTGGGTCATCAAAGAATTGTTTGTTTTATGCCTTTCCTTTTTATTTACCTGCATATCTTCTAAGTTTTTCTGCCTGTGCTGACATTGTTAGTTTATTATTTGCAGTAGGCTATGGTAGATCCTGATCTGTTCTAATATTACACATTGCTTTTCTCACATTTATTTTTGTTGACCTGTTCCCTTCCTCTTCTGTACTCTTCTAGCAGTGACACATCTTGTCTTAATTGATTTATATTTTCTTCCCTTATTGCCTGTATCTTTGTGGTAAAACTTTATCTGTTGCTAATTTAGTTGCACAGTGATATATCCTATTTAATTCTGTTATGTTAATAGTCTTCATTGCCATGTTCATTTTTTTTATCAGATTTCTAACATTTCGGTTTTATTGAGTTTCTGTAATCTATTTCTTTAATCAATCTCGATATGTCTATTCATCTCTATTAAATCAAGCAAGTCTTCCCTGAGATCATTTTCTTCTAAATTGAGGGCACATTCTTTGTTCTCTTTTCCTGCGGGCATTCTACAGAAAGTATCTGCTGTATAGAGACCACCATGGTGCCTGACTAGGGACTCCTATGGTGGTCCCCAGTATAAAATAGAGACTCTTGGCATAGCCTTGCCAAGGCAATGTCTGATTCTATTGGCATACCCCACTCTGCTGAGCAGTGCCTCCACCCCTACAGTGACCTTAGGTTGTGCCATCCAGATCTTTTTAGCCAGTGGAAAGAAGTGGCCAAAATGAAGGCACCTGAGATGTATTGTAAGTATTTGTAATAGTTTACTGTTCTTTCAATTATATTGTACCTTATGATAGCACCGAATATGTAGTTTATGATTTATTCATGTATTCTTTTCCTGTTTTGTAGTTCAGGGCTCTATTTTGGAGAACAACCTTGTTTTTCAGAAACAAATGGAGTGTTCTAAAGGTAAATGGGTGTATATGGATGTTTCTTAATATAATTTTGAGAATATTCATTAGTGTCTCTCTCTGAGGAGGTGTTGTGTCTTATTTATATCACTGTCTGTTACACTTTGCAAGTGGACTTAACTGTACCTATGTTAATTGAATATACATTTCATAAACATCCGTGGTGAACTGTGCAGTGGCATTTGTCATAACCTATTGATGAAGATGCACAGATTAGGAGAGTAATACAAAGCATTTCATTTGTGGACACTGTTCTTCACATACTCAAAAGTAGAACACAGGACACAGGCATAATGTAGGCTGACTTTTTTGATCTTGAGATGGGTTTATCTGTCCATCAGCACTAATAGGTATTTCAGTGGTCTAACGAGTGTAGTTAAGTGCCAATGGTCAGCAGACTGCATAACGCAGGACATGGCAGACTCTTTTTTTATGAGGAATTTTTTGTATATGGGTGGGGAGAGTATGGTTTATTATGTATGGATAGTTCCTGTGGTTAACAGTTTATTTTATATGCTTTATGATTAGGGAGGTTTGTGATCTTACCTTGTTTTTACATTGTGGACACAATGGTTGTTGATTGTGATCTCATGGACTGTAACTCTTACATGGCTCAGAGCTGCAAAAGTAACTCTTGGCATTTGTTTTCTTAATACATACACAACTTTGTACAAATACATTTCATTCTAATTTGCAGTGCTTGATAATGTTGTAAAGTAGTGAGATAAAAACATTTGAAGGAAGCTCAAATGTGGACAAGTTTAACACTTTCATTCAATAACTAGAATTTCATCAGAGTTATGATGAATTTTTAGTCATTAATGAAAAAAGTACTAAACTTGTGCATATTTGGTCTTCTTTCCAAAGTGTTTTCTTAGTTAAGTTTGTATTTTGGTACATGTTTTGTTATGTAATGCTGTCACGTTGGCTGCTTATAGGGGGGGCACAGATATGGTACTCCATGGTACTCTACACAGAGGCCATGACTTTTTGCACACAATACTTCCCACATCTTCTCCAATACACCTGAACACACACTCCAGGTAATGGGAGTTGCAACCCTACACACACACACATACCCACACATCATACCGCAGGGCCAGATTACACTGCATGTAGACATGGTTTGTAATGTGTCACTGCATCATATTTCCTACTTGATCTCTGCACAGTTCTGATAGGTCATAATCTCCCATACATAAGTGCATTTGTTCTCTCCTCCTCTCCCTCCCTTTGTCACAATTCTGCTTTGTTATTTTCCTTTGTTGCTCTATTGTCTCCATTTGCTTTGACATTTTCCATACCATTTGCCACTGCTGTGTCAGTGGTGCAGCCCAACTCACCAGCACCCCCACCACCACCACACCAGTCCTGGCCTTCTACTGCCTCCTCTTTACCTGGCTGCAGACCTGCCTTTCTGTCAGATGTGGAGGGGGCTGACAAGTTGCCTCACATGTGGCCTCTACCAGTCACATATTTGAAGGGAACACCAGAGGTCCCCTCATTAGCACTGCCAGGGGAGTACAGTTTGTTAATTTCAGGAAAATGTTGGAGTTGGTGGGGAAGTTGATTGACCAGTGGTTGGTGGACTTCATGGATCACCTGTAGAGTGGTCTTGTACAACTTCAGGAGTTGAACTTCTGCCAATTTCTACCTTCATTATCTCAGGCAGGGCCTTGTGGGGAGGGTGAAGAGGGTACTAATTGACCACTCCCTGGGTTTAGCACAAGCAGTGTGAAAAGAAGGGTATTGTCACCCTGTCGCCCATTTTCATGTTCCCCCTGCTTACGTGTCATCTCCCCCCCCAATTTGTTGCCCGATTCTTCACATTACCACTGTTCTCCCTTTGTTTGTATCGGTAATTCCACTGTCCCCACAAGTATGTCAGCACCTCTCTTGTTAGCTTTTGTTTCTGTTTGTGTGTCCCTGCTTATAAATCTCACCTTACACCATCTTTCTGCCTCTTTCCTTAGTTCTATAACTATCATAGTATACTTCTCATTCCTATAGAATCATTAAATTTTTCCACACTTAAAAATAATTGGGTGCTCATTCCTGAAAAAAAATATACATTCCTCCCCCTCCCACTCTTACCTCCCCTGTTTCCTCAACCATTTTACTACTTTCCTATGCACTCACTTCAATCCCTTTTAATGTACAAAAGATAGACTGAAACACAGATGCAGGCTGTTTTATGTGGCTTGCAATCTGTTTCATAGCATTGCTATGTAGCACATGTGAATGCACATCTTGTAATCTTAACTTGATTACTTCCTTTAATCGTGTCTGACCTAGTCACAGTTGGTGTGTTGTCCCTTTCTATATGACTATCATTTCCAAGTTTTTTTTTTTTAATTAGTAATAGTATGGGGTGTGATACCCCACCTAATTAATTGATAACCTCCATTACGATGTATCCCACTATGAGCCATACCCACATGAGGTTTACTGCAAGTGCTCAAGACATGTTTGGGAATCTTAGAATGGCTTTTTGTAATGTTATTATATTATATTTGAAAATGTAACTTTTACCTTTACAGTTATGAAATTCTATGAATAATGTTTATACCTAAAAACATGTGTTTTAATGTTTTCATGTTTTCATTTTTTAAATGCTTCCAACATACCTGTTTGATTGTGGATATCTTAGTGAAGGAGTAATATCAGAAAATTACCAGTACTGTGAAAATCCTTGGTTTACAAACCATGGACCATTATCAAAGTTGAGAATGTATGGGATAGCATGGTATAAAAAATTAATTTCATCAGTGTGATGGCTGATTGTAATGTATAGCTATATGTATTTATCTACCTATCTATCTGGCTATCTATATGTATATGTTAGCGTTTGACAAAAATGCTGCTCCCACCTCTTGTGTGATGCTCTCCAGACAAACATGGCCATAAGAAATACTGATACAAATGTGAAACTCCCTTCTCATTTGATATGTGTGTGTGTGTGTGTGTGTGTGTGTGTGTGTATGTGTGTGTGTGTGTGTGTGTGTGTGTGTGTGTGTGTGTGTGTGTGTGTGTGTGTGTGTGTGTGTGTGTGTGTGTGTGTTTATATGTATATGTACCTATTTATCTCTCTCTCTGTGTATATATATATATATATATATATATATATATATATATATATATATATATAAGAAGGGAAAACTACTTGTACAGGAAAGACGACTGTTGATACTGGCATACAGATTGCTAAACTAAACCATCAAAACAACTTCTTATGTAAGATGAGTGTCAAAGATCAATTTGCATTCCTATTAAAAATAATTTTGATCTTGTGCCTGTTGTAAGAAAGTCCATCTGTTTTGTACAGCTTATAAACAGAGAGATTGTGTCTAGATTTACAAATGTCATTGTCCCTTTTTACTCAGCCCTCATCTCATTAGGCCAATCACATGCAACAAATAGAACACCCTCAGAGATACCTTACTAAAACAGACTGCTAAAAGGTGACCTGTGCCTGCCATACAAGGTATCCTCTGACCCATTACTGATGGGTTTACTGCACATCAACAAGTCAAATGGCACCAGAAATACTTGGTCTAGGAATCTAAACCACTTCTGCAATATAAACAGAATGGTTTGGAGGGACAGGTAGATCTCACAAAGGAGACCACTGCTGTGAAACAAACTCCCAATCAACATAAAACAAAGTTCATACCTATCCATATTCAAGGGCAACTTAGATCTATGGATGGGAAACAGAAAATTTACCCCAGGACTGCCCCCTGACAAACTAATGGACAGATGCAGCACCTAAATGCTTAATCCCATGCATGGGTCCCCTCAAATTATCTGTGGTATGTTTCTAGTTATTCTTATTAGAGATAATACATAATTATTGACTATGGATGCTTTGCCAGAGATGACCTCCACCTGTCACCACTGGGATTCCGGATCCTGGCCAAGGGTCTCACCTCCCCCATTGTGCCTTTTTTAGGCAATGTCCCAAAGGTAAATCTTCCAACATAAAAGTTCTATCAAAAAGGAAACAGAAGGTCATGCTGCTTAACGCTAGGAGCCTTAACCTGAAAATGCAATCACTGGAGGCTCTCCTTGCAATGGAAGATGCCAATGTCTGTGCAGTCATGGAAACTTAGTTCAGGGCTGCGGAGAGCACCCCTGCCTTACCAGGCTATACTTCATTCCACACATTCTGACCCCCAAATGAGGTCAAGAAGACTAAGGGTGGTGGAGTCTTTATCTTCATTAAGGACAAGCACACCTCCAGATTGGTTTGCCAGCATGATGTACTGGAACTACTCCAGATGCAACTGACAGTTGGCAAGACACCATTTCAAGTTATAGCCAGCTATAGACCACCCTTCATGTCTCAGGACACCCACTCCTCTTACCTGGATCTACATAACTCCATCAAGGTATCGCCTAAAACCCTGATCCTTGATGACTTCAACTGCCCCACCATATAGTGGGTGAACTATTCCTACACTAATGCACTCACTCAATGATTCCTTTTCTTCATCATTTCTAATGCACTAGACCAGCTCGTCTCATCCCAACAAGGAGAGATAACATTCTGGACTTGGTTCTCACCAACATGGATGACCGCTACACCACTCCCATAGCATGTTCATCCCTGGTGAGATCAGATCAACAGACTGTCTCATTTGAATTTTCTGTCTCACCCAACCCCCCCCCCCCCCCCCAGCTATAATCAAGCTAAAAATCTTCTCAAAAGCTGACCACAACTTCCTAAGGGAGGTTATTTGTAGCTTCACACCACCGCCCCCTCAGAGGATGCAGACAACTATGTTTAACAGTACACCAATGCACTATACAATAATCTGTACAACTACATGGACTCAGCCATACCCAACAGAACTAAAACTTGCTCCTCAAGGAAACACAAACCTGTTTGGTGGACATCCTCTATCAACAGGCTTTACAACAAAAGGAAGAAACTGTTGTCCAGGGGTAAAATTATTACCCCCCCCCAGTCTACTACTCTGGCATCCTCCTTTCACAGCCACCTGTCTTTTTGCTTATTCTACCTCTCCATCCTGTCCACTTCCCTCTTCTACTAACCCTCATTGTCCTACCATTGATCCCTCCTGTCTACTTCCTTCTCTTCCTAACCCTTGTAGCCCTACCATTGAACCAGGTGAGACATTCAGGTACTTTTGCAGCCTACCTTAATATCATACCACCTCTTATATCTGCAACAATATCCACCGACTTGCTGATTCCTGCAACAGGACTCATATAGCCTATTGCTCAGCTATTACACCTCCTAAACGTAAGAAAGGTTTAAGTACATAGTCTAACAAATTCCTATATCTGCTTTATACCCACTGCATGAAGGGTCCTATATATAAATTTTGCTAGCTGAAAACTGCTCATATGGAATGTTCTCATGTATATACTCTGTACTGCTTGTATAATATCTTTGATTTGAGAATGATTACTAACGTACTGTTTTTTTCACCAGTTGTATAAGCTACCAATAATATGTACTAAATATCTTTATCAAAGTAAATTCTGTATTGTATGTGAAATGTCTTTGTATGTGGAGCTTTTCTCCCTGGGACTCCACTGAAAATGGGCATTTCTGGCCCAGCTGGACCATTCTGGTAAACAAATACAAATAAATAAATAAATAAAAAGGAACAAATTCCAAATTGGAAAAATAAAAGGATCAAATTCCAAATTGGAAAAATTCTTCCTTAGCCTCAACAAGCAAATTACACCACTAGTGAAAACCTCCAATGCCAATTATGAATCAAAAATAGACTCTGAAAAAAAGGAAAACCACAAAGCCTTCTAAAGTTACATCAGGAACCTCCGTGGCAAAGCTCAGGTTTGTTTTGAATTAGTACTTAACAGTATCACGTACACTGATCCTGTTGACTTAGCTAACCTGCTAGCAGACAGGTTTAGTGCAAACTTCACTCCCCCATCCCCCAAAAGGCCCTTTCAACATCCCTGATACTTGTGCCACACCTCACATCTCCATAGATCAAGTGTTAAAGGCCCTATCCAAGGCAAAGAACACAGCTTCCATGGGACATGATATTATCCCAGGCTGTAGTCTGCACCATCTCCAGCAAGAATTTGGCTTTGCCGTTGAGCATCCTAGTCAATCACAGCCTAAGTACATGCTTCATTCCTGCAGAGTCGAGAACTGCCATTATCATCCCCTTGCACAAAGGTGGTGCAGTACTGACCCTGGAAACTATCACCTCATTAGCTTGACAAGTCTGATCTGTAAAGCCATGGAGCGTATTATGGATCTCATAAGCAAGGACCTAGGCAATCTCCAAGCACTTGCCCACTCCCAGTTCGGATTCTTCAAGGGCAGATCTTGCCTGTAGAACCTGGTTGACTTCTTTGAGACTGTCACCAAGGCCCTGGATGAGGGAAAGTCAGTACATACAGCTTACCTTTGCTTGGCCAAGGCCTTTGACACAATTCCCCACTCGGGCATCATCTAAAAGCTAACACAACTTGGCATAAATCCCTATCTCATCAGGTGGGTGGTCAACTGGCTCACTGACAGGACCTTCAAGGTCAAAACAGGTGCCTCCACCTCTGATAGCAGACCTGCCACTAGTGGAGTTCCCCAGGGATCTGTCCTGGGACCCCTACTGTTTGGCATCTATTTCTCAGAGGTCCAGGCAAAGACAAAAGCCCTGTGGTTGACCAACTTTGAAGATGACTGTAAGATGGGTGCTGTCACTGACTCCCCAAATGATAGAACTGATAAAAACTTTTGATACTCCCCAAATGATGTTAACATACTGCAAGATGGTCTCACAGCAACTAATGACTGGTGCCTAAGTCATGACCTCAAACTAAATGCAAAAAAAAAATGTGTTGTCATACCACTCAGCAAAAACATTGCCCCAACTGATTACATCAATGGCAACCCCCAGGCACACAACTTGTGGTGAGAGACCTGGGTACTCCAGTTGATAACAGTTTCACATTTGAGAAGCATGTAGCGGCAATGATCAGAAAAAAAACTTTTACTTGGTTTATCTCATAAGTAAAGGGATTGTATCCAGAAAAAAGGAGGTTATTACCTCTCTGTACTCCTCCCTCATTAGACCAATAATTGAGTATAACACCCCATTTTGTAGGTACCTCTCCAAACATCTGCACCAACTGGAACAGCTACACCTCACAAAGAGAATCCATGGCCTCCAACACCTGTCCTATCCGGACAAGCTCAAATCTCTAGCACTTTATTTGGTATCATACAGATTGCTCAGTGGTGATCTGTGTCTCGCCTGCAAGGCAATCTCAGGCCCTGCCCTACTAAAGATGCTCCATATCCATAAGTCTAACTCCTCGCACATTAGCTGCTCAAAAGGTCTGAATCTGATATGTGACATTAACAAAACCTGCTGGAGAGACAGGTTTGTCTCCTAGAGGCTTCCCCGTCTCTGGAATAGACTTCCCATACACGTCAAACAGAGTACCTCACTGACCATCTTCAAGTGCAACCTTGATGAGTGGATGGGAAACCACAAATTTGTCACAGGGGTTCCACCTGTGTCCCTCATTGACTGAGGTTTCTTTTTAGTGATAAACTTTTGGCTTGGCTTGTAAGGGCCCCGGGGCCATTAGCCTACTAACCTCATATGATCCTATGATCCTATGGGTTGGGTAATGCCAATCTAGAACCAAATGGGATAGGTTATTTTGAGCACAAAAAAGGAAACTGCCTAGGCTTAAAATGATCCATGAAAGTAGCTAGCCTAGTACTACCTATGAACCTATAAAAATAAGAAAACAGGATTCAAGCTGGTATTACCTATTTAAACTATGGTTTATAGGTTCATAGGTTCATAGGTAGGTACTAGTCTATCGACCCTGTGGCCTATACAAGCCCAGCCAAAAAGGTACCCTGGCTTTTGCCACCCAAGAAAATTATTTTCCTGTGCCACTGTCGAGCAGAGCCACAGAGGTGATCCCCGGGGTGAATTTCCTATTTCCCATCCAATCATCAAGATTTTTCTTGAAGAGTGCTAATGAGGAGTTTTGTTTGATATAGATAGGTAGTTTATTCCAGAGTATGGGAAGTCTCTGGGACAGGAATCTATCCCTCTGACATGTTCTGTTTATTGTGGTGACAAGGTTTAGGTCCCTAGAACGTGTAGCTCAGAGGGATTGGGATTTCTTTAAGTGGAGCATGTCCAACAGCTCTGGGTTTGACATTGCTTTGTATGTTAGGCAGAGATCACCTCTGAGTAGGCAATATGCGACGGAGTAAAGCTGGAGTTTTTTGAGACAGTCTGCGTAGGGCATCTGTTTGAGGCTGGTAATCCTCTTTGTGAGGTATTTCTGTGGCCTTTCCAGTTGTTGTAGATGTCTTGTGAGGTACATACCAAAAGGGGCATTGTACTCTATAATGGGTCCAATGAGTGATGAGTAGAGGGGAGCAATGACCTCCTTTTTTCTGGATGAGAAACCTTTTGTGATGAGGTGTGCCACGTAGAAGGATTTCCTGACTAGTGTGGCGATGTGATTATCAAAGGAGAGACTATTGTCCACCTGTGTCCCAAGGTCTCTTATCACACTTTCGGTGTTAAGTATACTACCACCTATGTTGAAGTTCATGGGTACAGAGTTTTTACCAAAGGGGATGACAATGCACTTTTTGGCATTGAGCTTGAGGCCATGGCTTTGACACCAGGAATCTGTCTCAGTGAGGCCCTTTTGTAGGATGTCCACATCATTAGGAGTTTCAATTATGGCACCTAGTTTGCAGTAATCTGTGAACTTCATTAGCCAAAGACCTTCTGTGCTAGCCTGTACTTCAGAGAAGTAGATACCAAACAGGAGAGGACCCAGGACTGAACCCTGTGGTACTCCACTTGTCACTGGTCTGAAGTCGGATTTGGAGTCTGCTACTTTCACAGTGTGGGTTCTGTCAGTAAGCCAGTTGGCAACCCATCTTGTGACATAGGGATTTATACCTAGTTTAGTGAGTTTATCTACAATTCCAGAGTGGGGGATGGTGCTGAAAGCCTTAGCAAGATCTAGATAGGCTGTATGAACCACCTTACCCTTGTCTACGGCTTTGGTGACTGCTTCAAAGAAGTCTATCAGATTTAGGAGACATGATCTGCCTTTTACAAACCCGAACTGGGTGGGGTCCAGAGTTTGGAGATTACCAATGTCTTTGTTTATAAGTTCCATGATGGTATGTTCCATGGCCTTGCAGACCCGGCTCGTCAGGCTAATGGGGCGGTAGTTCCCGGGGTCCGTGGTGTCTCCCCCCTTGTGGAGTGGGATAACCGTTGCTGTGCACCATTCAGCAGGCACAAAGCCTGAGGTGAGGCTATGATTGAACATGGTACTTAGGTGGGGTGCCAGTTCATTCTGTAGTTCGTGTAGAATGCAGCCTGGGATGTTGTCTGGTCCCATGGATGCTGTGTTCTTGGCTTTGGAGAGTGTGGTTTTTACCCATGCAGCCGTGATTACAGGAACTTTGCATTCTTCCGGTATAGAGATGGGCTCTTTAGGAGGTGGTGGGGGGGGTAAAGTTAGCACTGAACCTATCTGCCAGGATGTTGGCAATATCAGTTGGGTCTGTATATTTAGTGCCATTGTGCTGTAACTCAGAGCAGATCTAAGTGTTGCCATTGAGATTCTTGGCATAGCTATAGAATGCTTTGTGGTTGTCTTTAGAATCAGTGGTGATTTTGTTTTTGTAACTAGCTTTGGAGGATTTTATCAGGGATCACAGCTTCTTACTGAGGCTGACCAGGGAGCTCCTCCATTCATGGGATTTTACTCTTTTTTGCAACAGTTTCTTCCTTCTGTTGTACAGTTTATTTATGGCAGGGGACCACCAGATTGGCTTCCTTTTTTTCGAGGATAGCGTCTTGGTTCTGTTTGGGATAGCACGATCCATGCACTCATGTAAGTGCTCATAAAGTACAATTGTGCAGGATTCAGTAGTCATAACTGCATTGTCCATCTGCATGGGTGTCATGAAGTTCACCACTTCTGTCTTAAGAAGCATGAAGTTGGCTTTGGAGAAATATTTTACCATGGTTTCCTTAATGGGGGGGGGGGGGGGGGTGGGGGCAAGATGTGGATATCTAGGGTAATTAGCTTATGGTCAGATCGGACCAATGAGGCATTGACTTCAGGTGTGGAACACCGGTCACTCATGCTGGTAATGACTAGATCTAGGATATTGTTGCCCCTGGTGGGGGTGTGAATAAGTTGATCCAGGGCATTGGAGTTTATGAATTCCAAAAAGCGTTGAGCGAAGAAGTTGGTACATGAGTAGTTTTCCCAGTTAATGGTGGGGTAGTTGAAATCGCCCATTATTAGGGTGTTTGATTGAACCCTAATATTTTCCAGTACATCAAGAAAAGAGGAGTGGGAATCCTGGGGCATGGTGGGTGATCTGTAGCAAGCTACAATTTGGATTGTAGTTTTTCCCAGAGTTAGTTGCACTTGGATAACCTCTGCTGCATTATGCTGAGCAACTAGCCTGGAGGTGTGGATATCCTTAATGAATATGGACACACCTCCACCTTTGGTGTTCCGGTCCAGGTTACATGGCTGAAAAGTGTGGCATGAGTTATAGCCTGGTAGTGCAGGGGTGCTCTCTGGAGCCTTGAACCAAGTCACAGTCACTGCACAGATATCGATGTTCTCCATTTTAAGGAGTGCCTCGAGTGAGTGCATTTTCAGATTTAGACTTCTAGCATTGAGTAGCATCACCCTCAGTTTTTGCTTGCCTGTTCCTGTTACGGTGGTGAATTTGTCATTTGAACCTTGCCTAAAAAATGCACTATAGGAGCGGCAAGAACCTTAGCCAGTATCCCGAATCCCAGGGGTGACAGGTGCAGACCATCTCTGGCAAAGCATCGTGGTCTGTCGACCATGTCACCCCAGGCAGACAAATACTGGATCCCTTTAGAATGGCACCAGAAACTTAGCCAATTGTTGAAGTCAATCATTTTGTCCTTGTACTGCGGCATCATTCTGGGTGATGGCAGAATGCTACTCAGGGCTAGGGTCATACCTGCCTGGGCTACAAGATCGGAGAGCTCTTCCATGTCTCTTTTCGTGTAATCCAGGGAGGTACGTCTCAGGTCATTCACACCAACATGGACAATGACAGAGTCATATTTGTACTTGTTGTGGAGTGACCTGAGTGCATGGGTTATGTGGTGGATCCTGGCACCTGACAGGCAGCTGACAGTAACCTTCTCCTTGTTTAGCCTGGTGAGTGGGACATCAGTGTGCCTGGCTATAGAGTCACCTATGACTAGTGTGTTGGGTACGTTGCTTTGCCTTATTGGCTGTGGTTGAGTGGCACACTGAGTCTGCGGGCTATGTGTCATTTGGGTTGTGTTGGAGGGTGGAGGTTGCCTGCATTTCTGCTTTGGAGGTCTCAGTTGCTTGAGCAGATTATTATTGAGAGCCTTCACAAATGTTTTTGTGTTTCTATGTGTGGATTTTGGTGGTGTAGATTTAGTGAGACTATGTGATGAGTCTAAATCTGGACTACACTAGTTACAGGAAAGTTTATATATATATATATATATATATATATATATATATATATATATATATATATACAGAAAAGTCGCTAAAACAGTAGTCAAAACAATTCAAATGCAGTGCAAGCGAACACACTTGAGTATGTAGCACTGTTAGACCAAACAGTTTAAAAAATGCAATTAAATTAAAAATGACTAAAAACAAATGCAGAAGGAGTCTATTAGGTAGAATGAGGTAATGAGATGGGACTGGGGGGAGTGTCTCAGATCAAATCTACCGTGGGGGCAGGCAGCTGCAAAAGCCTCCAAATTTTAAACAACAAGATAGGAATAGGGAGGGTGGGTAGGAGAAAACCAACAACTTCAGCCGAGATCTGAAAAACTATACAGTGAAACAAAAATAACAGTGCACAACTCTGAAGGCAGCCAGCAATGATATAAAATTAGTCAAACAACAATTACCAGTACACAACTCTGAAGTGCCAGAAAAATATACTCAGCTCTGTATATCTCCAGATAGTTTGAAGAGCACTCTGTCAGGACACAGGAAGGCACCAGCAATGATATGCAGACTTTTTTACTAAGAGGGTCTAATTTTATGCAAGTAATCCTTCAGATGGTCAGATAACACATAGGATGTAAAACCAGTTATACCAACTTAAGACACAGAGAAATAGCGGGAGGGGGAAAAAACACCTTCAGCATAGATCTGAAAAACTATACAGTGAAGCAAAAATAACAGTGCACAACTCTGAAGGCAGCCAGCAATGATATAAAAATTAGTCAAACAACAATTACCAGTACACAGCTCTGAAGTGCCAGAAAAATATACTCAGCTCTGTATATCTCCAGATAGTTTGAAGAGCACTCTGTCGGAAGGCTCCAGCAATGATTATTGACTTAAAACAAGAGATGAGCACTTTTGCCTTTGTCAGAGCCATATATATATATATATATATATACACACACACACACACACACACACACACACACATATATATATATATATATATATATATATATATATATATATATATATACATGTATGCATGTAAATATATATCTAGATAGACAGATAGATAGATGTATTATTCAGCTTTAAAAAGGGGGATAGATATGAAGCATATACCTTTAAGTGCTAATGACTTTGCTAC
Source organism: Protopterus annectens (assembly GCF_019279795.1). Classification (NCBI taxonomy): domain Eukaryota; kingdom Metazoa; phylum Chordata; order Ceratodontiformes; family Protopteridae; genus Protopterus; species Protopterus annectens. The sequence continues at coordinate 216,118,597 of NC_056746.1, read as the reverse complement.
AGTAATTAGCATGTTATATGATACATAGAAGTTCAAGAGAATTCAGTCTACAATTTAAACCTCATGGTGTTTGACCATATTAACAGTCAGTCTGTTATTTGTGAAGTATGATAATTCCTAAAGTCATACCACTAACAAATGCACACAACTTGGGATCCAACTCTAATCGTAAAATCATTGCCTTCTGCAAATGCTATAGAAAATGATTTGATCGACTGATCTTTCTTTTCATGTCACATTTAAACAAACTGATTTGGGCCAAATGGTCTCCTTATAAAACAACGCCCTTGTCCATTTGACCTGCTTTGGGTGTCCGTCCATGAAGGCTGAGTAACTACAGTGATATTATTGAGCCTGCACAAATGTTCATGGGGCAATCTTCTTTGTAGCAACCCCTCATTCCAGGCAGAGGCAATGCAAAATGCTTGATATTGCTGTGTTCGCTACTGAGGCAGCATTTGGTGGGATGGAGAGGTCCTCAGACTAAGCAAAGCATAACGTTATGAAAGACATTAAAATTATGTCTGAATTTTGCAGAAGCAGTAGACAGTGCCTCTACATTCTGCCAGCATTTTTTATGCATCAACAATGCATCTATATTATCCCTTGCAAGTACATTGTTTATGTATCTGTAGGGGATGATAATGAGTGACTAGCCTGGAAGAGTTAAAACCAGTGGACATCTGCAGCTTGTGCTTTATCTCAATGGTGCTAGGATTTCAGGTATGACGTGCCACTGCCTTTTGTGAAGCTTGTTTAGTAACCTTATTATGCTCACGTGCTACACATTCTGCATGATCCCCACTGTACTCCATTCCTCCTTTAATTTAGACTAGAAAAGACAGTGCTTAATCAGGAAATGAGCCAAAATAAAGCTTGTTTATTGTTATAACTAAGAAAAGTTCTAGAAAATATAAATCCAGGTTTCCAGTTGGGTACTCCAGTCTCCAAACCACAGGATTAGACCAAAAAAAAAACATTTTTAAGTACATACTGCTTCAGTATATACAATGACAGAGCTGTTGCAACCTGCAACTGAAATTAAGTAGCTCCTGCATTTTTGATAGCACTCTACCCACGTAGTCAAGATTAGCAAACCCAAAATCACACTTCTGGATGGTACCACCTGAGGTGCTAAAATCAAACATAAGTTTTATTTAGCAGGTATTTCAGGCTTCTTGAAGATTTTACAGAATAAGACATTCATTTGCCCAGAGAAAGGAACTGTTTTTTTTTTTCATAATGACACTTACACAAGTGCACCGTGCACACACACACTGTATAACTGTGTTGACCAGGTAACCCCATTGGTAGGTTTTTATTTCAGAAGAGAGACGGAAAGTGGCAGCACTTCAAGATTATATTGGTATGTGTACTAGAAACATATGAATAGAAAGCAACTAATACAAGCAACAGAAATCTATAAAGGAGCAATACATAATCTGGCAGTAGGATTGTGAACATTACAGCTGCCATAGGACCACATAGGCCAAAACGCAAAAGTGATGACAGAACTGACAGGACAAGCACCGAGGCGGGGCTACTCATTCCTGTAATAATAATAATAATAATAATAATAAAAATATATATATTACCATGCACTATTACACCATAAACTGAAAGATGAGGCCTAAGGGAAATATAGCTGGAAAGTGATGAGATAGCTCGCGCTTCAGGTTAACAGGAAAATAGGTCAAATACATATAACTCATCCAGAAAACAATAAGTAAAGCACAAAACTGATGTGACTAGAATCAACATAAATGCTTGTAGAATTAAAATGAAGAAGAATACTGAACAGTAGGCACATGTGGAATCAAAGCTAGGCAAACTTACAAAGACACTTAGCTAGTATGATTATTTTTAAAACTGAAACAGGTATTTTTGTCAAGGCAATGAAGCTATTAGCTTCTTCTGAAAGCTGATACAGCATTAATGAGCTAGGGAGATAATTTATTTTCCAAAGTGCCACCACAAAGGGACAATAATTCACTTTAGCCCCCAGGTGGGAATACATCTGTTACTATTCCACTGTTGGGTGGGAATGTGCATGGCAATCATTCCTTTCTTCAGTAGCTTTATGCCTGGCAATTCACCAGAATAGGAATGTACCTAGACATAATTTCTTCTAGCATAAGAAGTTGCTTGGTGACCATTACCTTACTGTGAAGAAATGTGATCATTCCTTTTGGGATAGGAATGCACCCGGTGATAATTCCTACTGGGATAGGAATGCACCTGGTGATCATTCCTTCTGGGGTAGGAGTGAGCCTACTGGTAACTCCCCTGAGTAGAGCTGTGTAGGGTGGTTATTCCTTTATTGGTAGGAATACGCTTTGTTTTCATTCCCGTACTGGGTGGGAATGTGCCTGCTTATCATTATTCTCAATGTATTAATGTACATGTGATCATTCTTTTGTGTCTTGGAACGTGCTTGGTTATAAGCATGTCTTGTCATCATTTCCCCTGTAGAAATGTGCCTGTTGGTCATTCCTTCTTCTTTAAGAACATACTTGTTTACCATTCCTCATTCAGTGCCTTGTGATCATTCTTCCCAGTTAGGAATATGCTTGGTGATCAATCTCCCCTGGGTTGTAATATGCTTGGTGATCAATCTCCCCTGGGTTGTAATATGCTTGGTGATCAATCTCCCCTGGGTTGTAATATGCTTGGTGATCAGTCTCCCCTGGGTTGTAATATGCTTGGTGATCAATCTCCCCGGGTTGTAATATGCTTGGTGATCAATCTCCCCTGGGTTGTAATATGCTTGGTGATCAATCTCCCCTGGGTTGTAATATGCTTGGTGATCAATCTCCCCTGGGTTGTAATATGCTTGGCGATCAATCTCCCCTGGGTTGTAATATGCTTGGTGATCATTCTTCCCTGGGTAGAAATATGAATATAATAATTTCTCACTGGGAAGAAATATGGCTGTTGATTATACCTTTCTAGATGGGAATATGCATGCAATCATTCCTCCCTAGTTAAGAATATGCCTGTCAACTGTTCCTCCTGGGATAGGAACTTGCATAAATGATTTCCTCCTTGGGTACGAATATACCTGTCAATAATTCTTTCCTGTACAGGAATATGTGTGCAATTATCCTTCCTGTTTATGGATACTCTAGTCAGCCTTTATTCCTAGGACAGGAATATGCATGCAACCATTCCACTGCGGGTGGGAATATAAATGTCAGTCATTCCTCCCAGGATGAGAATATAAATGCAATCATTCCTCCTTGGGTCAGAATATGTCTGCCAATCATTCCTCATGGGACATGATGATGCATTCAGGCATTCCTCCCTGGGTACAAATATGTTTGTCCTGTTATTCATTCATGGGCAGGAATATGTTTGTTAATCATTGTTTCCTGCATAGGAATATGCCTAGTCAGCATCCCCCAATAAGCTTTCAATAACATCAACCACATTCTTCTAATTGATAAAATACATGACAGCAGTTTCTCTGATACTGTTTCCTTTGGTTCAGATACTATCCATGTTTAACAGAATGATTCTGGTCAATATACATTTCACTTCAGCACATTAGGCATAGGAGTATCTCAAGGATCAGTCTCTGGGCATGTCTTCTCTTCTCTTCTCTCCTCTTCTCTTCTCTTCTCTTCTCTTCTCTTCTCTTCTCTTCTCTTATCTTCTCTTATCTTCTCTTCTCTCCTCTTCTCTTCTCTCCTCTCCTCTTCTCTTCTCTTCTCTCCTCTTCTCTTCTCTTCTCTTTTCTTCTCTTCTCTTCTCTTCTCTTCTCTCCTCTTCTCTTCTCTTCTCTTCACTTCTCTTCTCTCCTCTTCTCTTCTCTTCTCTCCTCTTCTCTTCTCTCCTTCTCTTCTCTTCTCTTCTCTTCTCTTCTCTTCTCTTCTCTTCTCTTCTCTTCTCTCCTCTCCTCTTCTCTTCTCTTCTCTTCTCTTCTCTTCTCTTCTCTTCTCTTCTCTTCTCTCCTCTTCTCTTCTCTCCTCTCGTCTTCTCTTCTCTTCTCTTCTCTTCTCTTCTCTTCTCTTCTCTTCTCTTCCCTTCCCTTCCGTTCCTTCTCTCCTCTTCTCTTCTCTTCTCTTCTCTTCTCTTCTTTTCTCTTCTCTTCTCTTCCCTTCTCTTCTCTCCTCTCCTCTTCTCTTCTCTCCTCTTCTCTCATCTTCTCTTCTCTTCTCTTCCCTTCTCTTCTCTCCTCTCCTCTCCTTTCCTCTCCTCTTCTCTTCTCTTCTCTTCTCTTCTCTTCTCTTCTCTTCTCTTCTCTTCTCTTCTCGTCCCTTCCCTTCTCTTCTCTTCTCTTCTCTCCTCTTCTCTTCTCTCCTCTTCTCTTCTCTTCTCTTCTCTTCTCTTCTCTTCTCTTCTCTTCTCTTCTCTTCTCTTCCCTTCTCTTCTCTTCTCTTCTCTCCTCTTCTCTTCTCTTCTCTTCTCTTCTCTTCTCTTCTCTTCTCTTCTCTTCTCTCCTCTCCTCCTCTCCTCTCCTCTTCTCTTCTCTTCTCTTCTCTTCTCTTCTCTTCTCTTCTCTTCTCTTCTCTTCTCTTCCCTTCCCTTCTCTTCTCTCCTCTTCTCTTCTCTCCTCTTCTCTTCTCTCCTCTTCTCTTCTCTTCTCTTCTCTTCTCTTCTCTTCTCTTCTCTTCTCTTCTCTTCTCTTCCATTCTCTTCTCTTCTCTTCTCTCCTCTTCTCTTCTCTCCTCTTCTCTTCTCTCCTCTCCTCTTCTCTTCTCTTCTCTTCTCTTCTCTTCTCTTCTCTTCTCTTCTCTTCTCTTCTCTTCTCTTCTCTTCTCTCCTCTCCTCTCCTCTCCTCTCCTCTTCTCTTCTCTTCTCTTCTCTTCTCTTCTCTTCTCTTCTCTTCCCTTCTCTTCTCTTCTCTCCTCTTCTCTCCTCTTCTCTTCTCTTCTCTCCTCTCCTCTTCTCGTCTCTTCTCTTCTCTTCTCTTCTCTTCTCTCCTCTTCTCTTCTCCATTTATTAACAACTTACTCTATGATCCTCCACATACCAATCTTCTACTCAGTAAAGATGACATTATCTTGACCTCATCACATAAACAAATTCACACACTAGAACATTCCTTCCAGGACAACTTTGCACTCTCATTGCACTGGAGAAGTACTAACAAACTTGAATTCTAGTATGGTATGTTGCTAGATGGCTGTGATCACATAAACAAATTCACACACTAGAACATTCCTTCCAGGACAACTTTGCACTCTCATTGCACTGGAGAAGTACTAACAAACTTGAATTCTAGTATGGTATGTTGCTAGATGGCTGTGATTGTGGGATCTCCTTCTTGAGAAAGACCCTGAAATTAAACTAAAGTCATCAATGGATTATCAAACCAGTCAAAGGTTGATAAGAAATATACTTGAGCAGACTGAATGATTAAGGGCAGAAAGATAGAAAGATAACAGTCTGAAAAGAGGGATATAAGAAAGAATCCACAAAATGTGGAGGAAGAGATGGCGGTAGCAGGAACCCAAGTGCACAGACTAGGGCAATGGAATTCAGAGGCCACGTTGGTACCAAACACATGGACTGTGGCAATGGAATTCAGAGGCCATGTCGGTGCTTCAAGATAAATTGAATAAAGTGTACTTTGAGGGAGTAAATATTAAAGAATCACTGAAGGCATATATGTATGAAAAAACTGACAAGTGACTCAATGGAATGGAGACATCCCTGTCAAACCTCCAAAAAGTGGAAAGTGAATAAACTATGTAATCTTGAAAGTGGTGTGAGAAGATATCAGAGCAAAGCTGTTAGAAGCTGAGGAAGGAGAAAGGAGGGATAACTTAAGAGTCATGAATGTTCCTGAAGGAGTCAAAGGCAGGGGGCTGTAAAAGTTTCATGGTGCCCCCCACTCTATTTTACTAATATGTGCTAACCCTAAGCCTATCTTTGCCCCTGCTCTTAACCATAGACCTGCACATTACCTTAAGACAACCCTTTCCATGAAAGCACCACTAAACAACACACATGGACACATCATTGTATTACACACATGCACAACACTAATCCACAAACAGTGGAGCACACACAACACTAAACTCTTCTCTTACCTAACTCTTAATCTAACTGTAACCTAAAAAACATTCTCACAAACACTCTTAATCCATTTACCTTCACACACAGCATACCACATCAATGATACTGACTTTGGCAATTCCAGCAGTTGACTTAACCAACACCTGAGGGAAAATTACAGCACTTACATTAGTCTATCAAATGAACATTCAGCTGATGGAACTGCAACTATATATTTATATATTTTATATATATATATATATATATATATATATATATATATATATATGTGTGTGTGTGTGTGTGTGTGTGTATATGTATATATATATATATCTATCTATATATATATATATATATATATATATATAGGGATCTAGTTAACTAGATCAGTGGACCCAAATGTAGAAGGTGCTAATGTTGACACATTAATGTCAACAAAACATAAGACATGCTTCTTCACATACTCTGCGGATTAACCTTGGAGCAAGCAAAGTTAATAAAATTTTTGCAGAGGGCAAGCCCCCTACACCCCCATGTGGGCAGATGTGACCTCTACACCCCCTGCCAATTATTTCTTTCAGCTCCGAGATTTCACAATTGCTGTGGAAAGGGCATATTCCCTAACCCTGGTCATGTATATATATATATATATATATATATATATATATATATATATATATATATATATATATAGGGCAGATTGTGCCCACTGCCAGGCACCAGAGTAACAGGTTTAACGCTGGAAATACTTTCTTCAGTTCAAGTGCAGCTTATTTATAGTGAAGCTGAAAATTAAAGTTTACTTCTCATTGCAAACTTTAAAGTGATAAGGAAACTTTTGGATAATGCAATTTTAAGCAAATCACAGTTCAGAATTCATAACTTTCAAATTCACAGTTTAAAGAGGAACAGAACAGAACAGTTCTCCTTCAGCAGCTCAAGTCAAACTGCTGTAGATCTATCAACAAAGAGTTTTTCAGGTAATTCTTTAGCACATTCACAGGACTTTTTCCCCTTGTATTACACAGCTAGCCTATCTGTCTCATCATTGCACCCCAAATCCCTCCTCTGTAAGAGGGAAACATCTCTATCATTGTGGGCTTCCAGTCCTTCTTTTAATAGCATTTATTAGGTGATTCAGAATTCCAGGGCTGCTTCTACAAAACATTATCATATTATGCTAGGCATGCATGCTGCTACATGGTTCTTAACACAGTATATAACATAAATGCAACAATTTTTAAAGCACATCAAATAGCCACTATTCCACAAAGAATACAAGACATTGTACATCCAAGTTCTGCTTTGGAGCCTCATCTTTCTAGAAAAGTATACCTGTGTGTATGCTTCATGTGTTTTATAAGGCATTTCTTATATCCTTCTCTCATTCTGTCTCCCAGATGCATTAGTGCATACACTCAGCCAAGGTCCAGTCTTGTAATAATAGTGGTAACCCTCATTCCATGCCTGTAGATGGAGATTACCCATCGAGACTTGTAAACTTCACACTGTTCCATTAGCAGGGCAGCTCAGTTGTCATTATTCATTATTAATAATAATTATTATTATTAGTATTCCATGCAGTTTTCCACTCTGTGTTGCTATCACTTTAGCTGCATTGTGAAGACAGTTGATTCCACGAATATTACCTTTGCACAGAATAATTATTACACTAATGAAATGGAAAAAGTATGAATCTGAGTTTACGCCGATACATATACTAAACATATTACAGAAATTCAACTCAGATTCCTACCTTGTATATCCCCTTGCAGCCTAATAGGGTATTTTCATGTTTTCGTCTGCATGTGTGCAAGTACAATATCTTGGCTCTGAAGGACAGTTTTGCAAATGAGTAAAAGGTATTAATGACCTTCTGATGAGATAATGGTAACATAAATACATTGACTTTGCAGCAGAACCATTCCACAGTAAATATCACTGTTACTTTGAAAGTAGGGCATGGAAATTGGGATACATTGTTTATTGTTTTCTATTAGTGCAGCCAGCAATAAAGTAGTCTTGTGGATAATACAGCATTGAAACAGGCACAAACATTTCTGCTACATTAAAAGAGTGATTAGCATAACGCCCAGTTAAAATTAAAATGCAGGGAAGCAACACCATAAAATACATAGCTGATCATGGAGTGATAGCCCCATTAAATACGTTAAAATGAAAGGTATTTACATGTACATACATACCTGTGTCAATCTAGAGTTCATGGTGTATCAGTAAGCCTTTTTGTTTATAGTAAATGAAATTTGCAAACTGAAAACAGTGATTGGCAGGTGGATGCTAGTGAAATCTATCCACCAAGCATGCATGCACACACCAGCTTTGATAAGGATTTGCTGGGAGAAATGAGGTCATAAGAAAGGCTGCTTTCATATGGGAAACAATGTACCTGGCAAAACAAGCACTAAAATGATTTTTACTAAAATATACAAATGCTATTATTTTTATCTAGCCCAGTCTTATACACATGCACTGGGCATCCAAAATGAATAAACTGTGTTTTATGTTCTTGCATGTTTTTGTAAATATCTTAAAATCTTTAGAGCCCAGAATTATATCCCCATTACGTACATAAAAACAAATGATATTTACATACAAAGACATAAACATCTGTCTCCATTACATGACACATCATGAAACCTTTCTCATGTTAGTAAATGTGATTTGTACGATGTAAATAGTAAATGACAGGATTTGGAAAGAAGTTTTTCCCATTTTATTTTTTTCTCTCAGAAAGTTAATTGTTTGCTATTAAATTGTTCTTGTAGCTTTTCTGGATTCATATTGCCGTTGTTATTAGTAGCTGGGAACTACCGTTACTCCTATCTCTCATCATTTTTTACACACTATATAAGTATGTTCACCTCATTTCGTCTCATAGTCACTCATCTACCTCACATATTACAAACAAAGCTAACACCTCTCATATCCTTCCCTACAATTAACCTTTCATCTAACCTTACTTTTAGTTTCTCATCACCAAAAATATCCTAACCTACTAAAGGGCTCCCCCATCTTCCACCAAAAATTGAAAATTATTAAATGACTATGCATACACATTGTTATTAGACACAAAATAAAAACTTCCAAAACAAAAAAACAGAATGCTACAGTTCTAAGACATTCACCCAACCCCTGGACCCACTCACCAGCCTAATGCATTCACCAGTTTAATACTACTCTGTAGCATCTTTTCTCCTTCTGCTGCTACTACTAAGACCCCAACCCCCCCCCCCCAAGAAACTGAACCTAGTTATTATTTTTTTTTTTTTACATTTGATAACCGTGTAGAGTCCGTCTGGGCAAGTAGCCCGTTTTCAGCAGAGACCAGGGGAAAAAAGCTCCATAACAATAGTAAAACAGAAAACATTAGATTTCCTAAGCATTACTACAGACAGTCATATGAAACTCATTAAATATATAACTAAAAACCATTGTGGTATTTTTGTTTGGTAGAAGTAAGACAAGAAGATAGTAGAATAGAAACCATTTGATCGAAGGCATGAGAAACTAGCCAGGAGTATTATAGGAGCATAGCCATTGTTGAGTAAGGTATTACTTTAGGAGTTTTTTGAAGCTATGATGATCTGTGTTTTTTAAGATATTCTGGGGTAATAGGATCCACTGTTTGGCTTCTTTGAAGGAGAAGAGAAAGTCATCAAAGTAATTATGGGACTTTGTTACCTTGATTATAAGTCTATCAGATGATCTAAGGGTCCTGGGGTTGGTATTTAGTTGCACTAGGTTGGAGAGTGCAGGGCAGTTTTCAGGTTTATGGACAGAGGAGTGGGCAGTGGTGAGCTGACTGAGCAATAACAGATTGGGACATTCAAGCCAGTGTAATTTTTGAAGAGCAAGGCAATAATGGGTCCTGTTGGGTATATTAGCAGCAAATTTTGCTATTTTGTTATAGCAGGAATCGAGTAGATGTAAATCAGACTTGCACAGGTTAGTGAAAAGTTGAGAACAGTACAGAAGAGTAAATAGGAGGTGGGATCTGGCTGTGGCTAGTGTGGCATTTTGAGTAAGGTAAAGTTTGTTCCTATATAGTGCACCAAGTTTGATGTGAACTTTCTTAATTGTGAAGGATATGTATTTATTGAATGCTAGGTTATTGTCTATTGTGACACCAAGTAGTTTTATTTGGTTAAGTGGTTCTATTATAGTGCCATTAGTGGAGTAGATGAAGAAAGGAGGTGGTTTTGCTTTGGATTTCTTGTTAGAGAAGATCATTACTTTTGTTTTGTTTGTGTTTAGGATGAGATGAAGTTCATTTAGGTAATTTTTAATATCAAGAAATTACTTTTGCAGTTTATCTTGGAGTGTGGGACCAGAGCAAATAAGAGTTGCGTCATCAGCATATTGAATAATAGAAGCAGATTTAGTTGCAGTGTTTAGACTATTTGTGACTATAATAGAAAGGGGAGGGTCAAGGATGGAACCCTGAGGAACCCTAACAGAGACTGGGAGGAGTGTGGTGCATTTATTATCCCATTTATTTGCCTGTTGTCAATTAGTAAGGTAGCTAAAGAGCCAGTTGAGAGCTGTAGGATTGAGGATGAAGGAGGCTAGAGTGTTGACTAGTAGTAGGTGGGCTACCATATCAAAAGCTTTGGACATATCAAGGGATATAGTAGAGACTAGTTGTCCATTGTTTTTGAGGAGGGTGATGTAGTTAGTGAAACAAATGAGGGCTGCGGAGGTACCGTATTTTGGATGGAAGCCGGGCTGTGAAATAGATAAGAGGTCATTTGTAGTGGGGTTGTCTAGGAGCAGCTTATGGATACATTTCTCTAAGATTTTAGCTAGGGGTGAGAGAATGACAATGGGCCGATAATTAGAGAGATCTTTAGCTGAGCCTCCCTTATGGAGGGGGATGATATGGGATACTTTCCATAGTATGGGGACATATTGTTCTGTGATGGAACAATTGACTAGGATAGATACAGGATAGTCGATGGAGCTTGTAGCAGTTTTTAAGAAGTCGTTAGCGGGTTGGTCAGCTGCTATCCAGGTAGGTTTTACTTTTGATAGAAGCTTTTTGATATAAGAGGTTTGTATGGGTTTAAAAGAGAAGTAGTTGGGTTGAGAGTTGGTAGAGGTAGGCACTGTAAGGGGTTGGTTAGATTTATTGTTGTTTAAAAGTGAGGTAATAGTTGTGATGAAATGAGAGTTAAATTGGGATGCTAAACATTTAGTGCTATTTGTTATAGATGGTGCAGGAGTAGAGGTTTTGCCAGGGTTAAGGAGGTAGTTAATGTTTTGCCAAAATCTTTGTGGGTTATTTATGTGTTTTTGCTGACAAGCTAAAAAATAAAATTTTTTGTCAGATATTTGCTTCTTAGTTAGGTTTCTTAGTTATTTGTAAGAGGTGAGGTTTTCTGAGGTTTCGTAGGTTTGATAAGCAGTCCAGGCTCCATCCCTTTGTTTAATAAAAGATTTAGCATCTTTGGTTGTCCAAGGTAGGTTTTTCGCTTTGTAGTGAATTTTTCTTGTTGGAGCGAGGTTATTAAGGATATTGAGTAAGGAACCATTAAAATATTGTACAGCTTGGTCTAGGTGAAGTGATTTTAGAGGTGACCAGTGGCAGTTTTGAAGTAGGGAATTTAAGATGGTAGGGGAAAAATTTTGTTTGTTGTGTATGTGCTTGATAAATAACATTACAGGGTGAGTGCATGCGTTTCCTTAGAAGAAAGGTAGGGGAGTGATCACTGTGAGAATTGGAGAGGCACCCAGCCTGGTGAGCAAAGTTGGGCTTATTGGTTAGTATCCAGTCTAGAACAGATTCTTTGTGTGTTTATCGATTCTAGCAGGGAAGTTTATAGTTTGGGTGAAACTGAATAAATTGATAAAATTGGAGGGGTTGTCAGATGAGCAGGATAGCCAGTCCAAGTTAAAATCGCCTAGCACTATAGTTTCTTAGTTGAAGGTAGAGGATGCACAAGATAGGAGACTTTCAATGGTAGGTAGATTATTTCCTGGTGGTAGATAGAAGGCAATAACTATGATGGTTTTATGTGGATTTACTTCAAATCGGGTGGTTAGAATTTCTGCTTCTGATAGATTTGGGGGAGTACAGATTAATTTTTCAATTTTGAGGAAACTTTTATATATGACGGCAATGCCTCCAACATGCTTGTTCAGCCTATTTTGTCTAATAACATTACAACCACTAGTAAATATTTCCTCATCTTTAATGTGGGATTTTAGCCATGTCTCTGTAATAATTACTATATCAGGTAACTAGCTATCAGGTAGGTAGCGCCACATGAAATTCACTATTTTTTGTGATACTTCTGAGGTTAAAATTAGTTATGAGTAAGTCAGATTTGGTTATTCAGGGAAGAAGGTGGAGGGTAGTATTAGTAGGTGTGGTGGGTGTTATTGGGTGGGATGGGAGTAGCTGTGTGGGTCCTGGGTTAGAATGTATGTCAGCTTGGAGTTTTATTTTTGTTCATAGGTTCATTGATGTGTACTAGGCTAATGGGCCTGGTTCTTTTACAAACCTAGCTCATAGTAGTGCCCTGGCATCGTGCCACCCAACATTAGTTCCAAATGCCTCTATCAAGTAGAGCCACTGGAGTGATTCCCGGGGCGAACCTTCTATTTCCCTTTCACTCATCAAGATTTCTCTTGAAGAGGGCCAGTGAGGTGCTGTGCTTGACATGTATGGGAAGTCTATTCCAGACCATGGGCTGTCTCTGGGTTATGAACATGTCCCTCCAGCATGTTCCGTTGATTGTGGTAATAAGGTTGAGGTCTCTGGAGTGTGTGGTGTGGAGGGTTGGAATTTCTTTAAATGTAGAGAACAGCTGGAGTTTTTTGAGTCTGTCCATGTAGAACATGTGCTTAAGCCCTAGGATCCTCTTCACGAGGTACTTTTGTGGCCTTTCTAGCTGTTGCATGTGTCTAATGAGGTACATGCCAAATGGGGCAGTATACTCAATGATTGGTCTAATGAGGGAAGAGTAGAGAGAGACGATGACCTCTTTCTTCCTGGATGCAAAATCCTTGGTAATGAGATGTGCCACCTAGAAGGACTTTCTGACCACAGTGGCAATGTGGTGGTCAAAGGAGAGGTTGCTGTCAACCTGTGTCCCCAGATCTCTTATAACACCTTCAGTGTTCAGTGGACTCCCATTGATGTGGTAATTAGTGGGAACTGAGTTTTTCCCAAAGGGGATGATGACGCATTTTTTGGCATTAAGCTTAAGGCCATGGTTTCAACACCAGTCATTGGTCTCAGTAAGGCCGTTCTGTAGGATGTCTACATCACTTGGGGAGTTAATAATGGCTCCCAGCTTGCAGTTGTGGTAGATGCCAAACAGGAGAGGACCCAGGACCAATCCCTGTGGGACTCCACTCATGACTGGTCGGGAGTCTGAGTTGGAGTCTGCTATTTTCACACTGTGGGTTCTATCTGTGAGCCAATTTGCAACCCACCTAGTGATATAGGGGTTGATGCCTAGTTTGGTGAGTTTATCAATAATTCCTGAGTGGGGAATGATATCAAAGGCCATGGCCAGATTGAGGCAGGCTGTATGAACTGCCTTGCTCTCATCCACGGCTCTGGTGACTGACTCAAAGAAGTCAACCAGGTTGAGCAGGCATGATTTACCTTTCACAAAACCAAACTGCATGGGATCTAGAGTTTGGAGATTCCCTGTATCCTTGTTAATTAGGTCTATGATGATGCGCTCCATAGCCTTACATATCAGACTCATCAAGCTAATCAGGCGATACTTTCCAGGGTCTGTAGTCGCTCCCCTTTATGGAGAGGGATGACTGTAGCAGTGCACCATTCGGTAGGAACAAAGCCTGAGATGAGGCTGTTATTGAACAAGGAACACAGATGTGGTGCTAGTACACTTTTTTAGTTCATGTAGAACACATCCAGAGATATTGTCGGATCCCATGGAAGCTGTATTTTTGGCCTTGGACAATGCAGCTTTAACCTGTGCTGCAGTAATGCTGGGTGCTTGGCATTCCTCCGGTATTGTGTTTAGTCCTTTAGGGGGGAGAGAGGGGTAAAATTGGTACCAAATCTGTCGGCTAGTCTGTTGGCAATATCTGTTGGCTCAATATAGGAGGTACCATTGTGCAGTAACTCAGAGCAAACCTGGGTATTGCCGTGGAGATTCTTGATATAATTATAGAAGGCTTTGTGTTTGTTTTTAGTGTCTGCCGCAATTCTGCCTTCATAGCTGGCTTTAGAGATTTTCATAAGGGATCTCAACTTTTTGTTGAGGCTAATTAGGGAGTTTTTCCACTCTTGGGACTTCACTTTTTTCTTCAACAGTTTCTTCCTTCTGCTGTAGGGTTTATTAATGGCAGGGGACCACCAGATTGGTTTCTTTTTTTGGAGGAGAACGTCTTGGTTCTGTTGGGCATGGCTAATTCCATGCATTTATGTACGTGTTTATACATTCCATCAGTGTCATGCATCTATTTTCCATTGACATGAGTACCGTGAAGTTAGCCACCTCTGTTTTTAGGAGCCCAAAGTCAGCTTTGGAGAAATTTTTCATGGTGGTTACCTTTGCGGGGGATGTGGGTGAGATGTAGATTTCCATGGTAATTAGTTTGTGGTTGGATCTAACCAGGGAGGAATTGACTATTGGTGTAGAGCAACAGTTGCTCATGTTAGTAATAATCAGGTCAAGGATGTTGCTTCCTCTAGTGGGGGTAAGAATAAGCTGGTCCAGGGCATTGAAATTGATGAATTCCAGGAAGTGTTGGGCCAGTGTATTGGAGCATAAGTAGTTTTCCCAGTTGATGGAGGGGTAGTTGAAGTCACCTAGTATGAGAGTGTTGGGTTGGAACCTAATAGTTTCCAAGATGCTTAGGAATGTAGAGTTGGAGTCTTGAGACATGGTTGGGGACCTATAGCAGGCTACAACCTGAATTGCCGTCTTACCCAATGTTAGTTGTACCTGAAGTATCTCAGATGCATTATGCTGGGCTACTAGTCTGGAGGTGTGCATAACCTTTATGAATATGGAGACACCACCGCCCTTTGGAGCTTCGGTCCATGCTCTGAGGCTAAAAGGTGTGGAATGAGTTATAGCCTGGAAGCACAGGGGTGCTTTCTGCTGTTTTAAACCAGGTCTCTGTTATAGCACAAATGTCGATGTTCTCCATTTTGAGGAGTGCTTCGAGCAAGTGCATCTTGAGATTTAGAGATCTAGCACTGAGCAGCATGACCCTGAGACTGCATTTATTTATAGCTGCTATGGTGTAATTTGATCTTTGGAACATCGCCTAAAAAAGGCACTATGGGGGTGGCAAGAGCCTTATCCAGTATCCGGAAACCCAGGGGTGACAGATGCAAGTCATCTCTGGCAAATCATCAAGGTCTGTCAATCATGTCATCCCAAGCAGACAGATACTGGATCCCCTAAGAATGACACCAGAAACTTAGCCAATTGTTGAAGTCAATAATTTTCTGCATGTAGTGCGGTATCATTTTGAGCGATGGTAGGATGCTGCTTAGGGCTAGGGTCATACCTGCCTGGGCCACATAATCTGAGAGCTCCTCCATGTCTCTTTTCATGTAGTCCAGGGAGGTGCATTTCATGTCATTCATACCCACATGGACAGTGACAGAGTCATACTTATACTTGTTGTGGAGTGACCTGAGTGGTGTGTTCTGTATCTGTATCGGATTCTGGCACCTGATAGACAGCTGACTGTTATTTTCTCCTTTTTCAACCTAGTGAGTGGGACAGCAGTGTGCCTCACTATCGAGCAAGCTATGATTAGTGTATTGGGCAAGCTGTTTTGCCTTAGGGGCTTAGGTTGAGGAGCACACTGTGTAGGTGAGCTATGTGTCTTGTGGTTTGTGCTGTGTTGTGGTGGTCGAGTGGGTTTCTGCCTTAGTGAGTGTAGAAGGCATCTTCAAAGCATGTGCAACATAGTTTACAGGACTCCACGTCTGGATCTCCTACAATTGTCCAGATATCGTAGTCATCATTGAAGCATGGCTTAAATCTAACATAAAAGACACCAAAATACTACCATCTGGCTATCATTATAATTAGGACAGAGTGACAATTTAAAAAAGTAGGAAAATGACATAGCCACACTTGAAGACATCCTCTCGTTTTTGTTCAACACTATCTTATATGAAACCATAATGCTAGGGGATCTGGATATAGACTGGCTAAACTTCACATCTAATATCCTTCTATCTGTTTTAAATCTTTGTTTTTACTTCCACACTTTTCAATAAACCTAAGGATACAGGAAGAATTTTAGACTTGAAATTGGTATCTGCCACAATAAATACATTTTTTCTTGACTTCTGTCATATTCTCTCATTGACCACCTCACATCTTATACAAATAGGGTTATTTCCCGCCAAGCCAAACAAGAACTCTATAAAATGATGTGCATCCTCTCCAAATTCAGCTTTGATTCCTTTATAACGCGATTAAAATATTTCAGTTGGTCCATCCTAACAACTATCCCTTTAAACTTGCTGTTGAAAAATTTAACAAACTGTTCCTAAAAACATTCAACAGGCCTGGGCAGAAGTTCAAAAACTAAGAACTCCTCAAACTCTGCAGCAGTTTAAAGAATCCTGTGATCTTAAAAAAGTCAAGTTCATGTTAACTTAGACAAGGTACTATAATGACCTACAATTCAACCATGACATATTACTCAAACGTTTTGGTTCTATATCAATCAAATACAACACTCAGGCACAAAAAATAATCCATCTCATAACAACCATCCCCATTACGTAGCTACCAAACTGAACTCATACTTCATTTCTCCCACATCACCTGACATACACCAGCACCCCATAACAGCTCCTCAAACTTCATTCTACACCCTGTCCCCGCTTCCTTCATTAAACAGCTACTTAAACCTGGTCCATGATCTTCTGAGAATCTTCCAGATGAATACCTTAAAATGGCAGCAAATACTTTAGACTATCCAGTCTCTATTCTCATAAATAGGCAAATCAAAGAATCTTACGGTCCCTCACTATGGAAAATGTTTTACATTATTTCAGTACATAAAGGCAGCCAGTCCACTGAATTCTCTAATTTCAGACATATTTTTATATTATCTGTGTTCTCAAATATCCTTGAAAAGTATTTTCAGAAACAACTTCTTCAGTACTGCATAGAGGGATAACTCCTAACCACTCTACATAATGGTTTCCATTAAGTTCATAGTATAATTACAACTCTATTAACATTATTGGAAACCAGCAAAAAAACAGGGACAACAACAATAGACTTGTCTCTGACATATTCCTAGATTTTTCCAAAGACTTCCATACAGTCTAAAATAACAAACTCCTGCAACAAATTTTCTCTCTTGGCCTGTCACAACTTGCTGTCCAGTGGTTTGACAGCTTCTTGTCTAATGGATACCAGTCCATAAAATGTCACACTCACTCTCTCTCCATACTTGCCCATCATCACAGGGGTTCTCCAAGGATCTTTTCTTTTCCTTGTCATATTCAATATCTTCATTAATAAGTTTCACACTTCTTCCTAATAGGTCTCATTAATACAATATGCAGACAATGCCATGCTTATATGTTCCACTGATAATCTAATCCACCGCTAACAAATCACACAAGGTGCTTTAAATTCAATAGAAATACAGTGAAGTAATGCTCATCTTTCCCTTAATTCTATCAAAAAAAATCCTATTCCTATTCTTCCCCAAATCATAAAAAAGACAGAACCAAAATAAAAATCACCTCCATGAATAAAACTGAAATGGAAGTAGTCTCGTATACTAAGTTATTAGGTGTGACCAATAGATGACAACCTTAAATTTAATCTACGCATTCATGACAGCATCATAAAAACATAAAATGCTTGGACTGCTATATAGATCAAAAATTGCCCTCACTAAATCTACAAAAACATCTCTAGCTGTCAGCTACCTAGTACCGTAAGTGGGATGCTGGCATAATGGTTAAGGTGTTTATCTTATAGACACAAAGTGCAAGGTTTGATTCTCACATGGGGTACTTGGCTAGGCTTAAAAAGGGCCACCAAGAGCAGTTAGCCTAGTACTAACCTATGCACCTTCTCTTCTACTTGATGCATCAATCCTCACAAATCTGCAGACTTCAATAATGAAGAAACTAGGACAAAGCTAACATAAAATTGCAATATTTGCAACTAACAAAACCCACAGAAACCAACAATACCACAGGTTATAATCTATGTTGCAACTCTCCCTCAAGAAAATGGAACTGTATACCAATTACCTTAAAACAAATTAAAGACCAATTTTCCTTTAAAACAGAACTGAATGAATACCTTAAACAAATCTGTATCTGATCTTGTGTGGCCCCTGGCTAATAATGTTTAACAGGTTAATGTAAATACTGTGCACTTAGAAATGACACTACTTGGAAGCTAATAATTCCTCTTTGGAATTATGAAATTGTTTAACACCTGTATGTATTACTCTATACCTGCAAATCTAACTACTTTTGATCTAGTAATCACAATCTGGATCTTTTAAATACTATGAACTTAAAAAGTAATTATATCTTACTAACTATATGTAATGTAAAGCAATGCTTGTTTTACTCAGGAGCATTTCTCCTGGGTCTCCTGATGAAAAGGGGCATTGCCCTTCAAGCTTTCTCAGTCAACAAATGCAATAAATAAAAATAAGTAAGTAAATAAATAAACAGAAGCCAACACTGTTTCTCACTCAGACTATTAAACTGGCTTGAACTACCCCAACATATGTCATACACCCAGCTAATCAGAACATAATACACAAACGTTTAGCTTGCCCAGCTCTCAGCACTACTTTCAGTAGCTATCACCACAACAGACATCTTTGATCCAGTGATAAAAAAAATCTTTATATCAGCAAAGCTCAGAAATCTGCCATAAATACCCATTCCCAGATTTTGTTATTAAGATTCATAACTTACTCTCACACAAAGATGCTTTATAGCTAACTCATGGCTTTGTTCTTGTACCACTCCCAGTTAAAAAAAAAAAAAAAAAAAAAAAAAAATTCTCACCTACTACCTGGTCTTCCAACAAATATCTCTCACATTCATCAGTAGTTCTCCATGATATGAAGCCTATAGGCATTCAATTTGTGTGCCTGACTTTTTTCTGTTTTGAAAATTATCACAAATACATACTTTTTCTTACTTTCATACTCTCAAACTCCACTCTTGCTCCGCTAGATCACCTTTGTTATTATTTACTATTTCAATGTGCCCCTTTTAAATAACCACATATTTTACATATATACTCACTCTTTCAATATATTGTAATCATTCTCTTTTATTATATTCTTCACAAAAAACTAATATGAAGTATTATATTCTTCATAAACTATTATATTCTTCATAAAAAAAATATTTCAATTTGACGTTTTGTTTTGTATTCACAAATCTTTGCTCGTTTTTCATACTGCTGTCGTTAAATTTGATGATAAGTGCATTTATAATCTGACTGCTCAATATTCATTCTATGCTTTTTGCATCTGACTTTAACCTATGTGAATCTCCAGACTGCTGCAATGATTGTACCCCTTACCAAAGTTGAGCTTTACTATGTGCATTACCTCACTGTTATTTGGTATAGTTCAATGCAATATTTGTTTTCATTGCATATATTAATTAATCTTTCTGTAACCTCATTTAACTTTCAAGGAGCTTTTCTCCCTGAGACTCTGCTGATAAAGGGCAATTTTGCCCAGTCAGTCTTTCCCAGGTAAACAGATTTCAGATTCAATAACTAAATAAATAAATTGTAATTTGTCTCTTAAAGGACATTTTAACTAATGGCAAGATTTTATCTGATGTTGCCTATATGAGTTTGCATGAAAGTACTCACTAAAAGTTTCTTTTATTAGTATGTGTATTTTTTTAGCTTTTACCCGTGGTAGTGGTGCTGCAGTAGCGTTGTTGCCTCACAGCAAGATATTGTCGCGTTCGATTCTCAGCTAGAGCGTCTTCTGTGTGGGAGGCATGCATGAATGGGTGTGCCTTCGTTGAAGGTTGTGTGTCAGGGCTGGTAACTCGGCACGTAAAAATCCACTACCAAACATTAGCGGACCGGAGTTCCGCTGTGGCGACCCCTAACCGGGATAAGCCAAAAGACACAACAACAACTTTTTTAGCTTTATTTTGATGCTTACTTCTACTTTTTTCCCTTTTTAGCTTGTTTATACTGAAAGCATTTGTCAGTAGTTTGGTGACATTGAAATTCATCCGCATGAACAGTGCTGCTTTCATATGGTAAAGGAAATAATCAGTGTTGAAATGTGCTTTACTGGTGGATTGTTATGCTATCCATGAGATTTTAGCAACATATATATTTATTTGTGCTTTGATTACTGGGATAGCCACTAGGTTGAGACCTGGGAAAAAAGTTCTACAGATAACATTTTTCCTCTGACATGACAATTTTGGTAAAGCGGTATAGTTATGGACCATTGTGACAATGGAATGGGGAAGGCAGATAAACTGTCAAAGAACAGGACATATATTATTATGGTTTTAATAATTTGCAGATCTCTTATTGGCAATATAGTTGATACAGAAAGAACAGACAATTTGTTTTCCCTTGCCTCTATTTATTTACTTACTTATACAAAAGTAATGGGTTATTGGTTTTCATTTGTCTCTATTTATTTATTTGTTTCCTTATTTTCTTCATGTTACTTTGCTTACACATACAGTTTGCATCCTCAAAGAAAACCCTTAGTCTTTTGAAGGCTGGCAGGCTAGTTCCATTTCTTATACTAGTAGGGGGCATGCTTTAGGAAAAAAACAACTGAATTTCTAAGAGAGAGTCACTACTCATTTGGCCTGTATGTTGATTGCATTTCTTAACTGTAAGGATTATTTGGTCCTTGAGAGAGATTATTTGATTTACAATACAAAATGCTTCATGAGTGAGGCATGACCTCATGAAAGAAAGTCTTAATCAACAGGGAGAGTGAGTAATGTTCATGCAGTAGTGTTTATAGAATAGAACAGAGCCATTTTACAGCCATAAATCTAGTACTAGAAAGCTATCTTATAGTTTCTGCTGTGCTAAGTAGTGATCACTGGCTGAGCACAGTGTAGCCATAGCATCAGCATACAGTGCAACATTGTCCCACAAATGAGACATTAAACTGAGGTCCCATCTTCCTAAGTTGGCGGAAGCAAAAGATCACACTGCACAAATCACAAAGAGTAGGGGTCCTCTATTTATATAGAAAAATAACTCTTATTTACAAAATATTTACATATTTACAAATATTTACATATGTAGAAATATATAAATATACAAACCTGTTTGTGCATATTCATAATTTCCTTTACAATAATACTAAATTTTCATCTTTATTAACCCCCTCTCCTTTTTTCACAACCATCATCTGATTTTAATTAATATTGTTGCTAAAATCCATTTACAATTAAAATAATTTCATTTATTCTTTCATTCCATATATCCCATATAACATAAAATAGGTTTTTATCTATTCTTTTAATGTATTCTTTACTTATATTCTTATAATATTCATATTTAACCATATCCATGTTTATTTTATCCACTTCTTTTATATCTTTGAAAAAAATTTCTTTACATAGATTTCCTCATAATGTTTTTACTGTTTTATATTTCAAACACAGATGTTCCATGACTTCTTCTTGACAATGTAAATATATTCTATCACTATTTTTTTGTATGTCATATTTCCTTTTTCTGGCAATTTATCTATTACTAGTCTATACAAAAATCTTAACATTCTACATTCTGATTACACTATTTGCTTATTATTTTTGTAGCTTTAATTTTTTTCATCTATTAGATTTTCCCATGGTTTTAAATAGTAATATTTTATCATTACATTCTTATATCATAATTTTCTATCGTTTTCTATATTATCAATTTTTATTTTCCACAAAAATATTTTTTCTTGGAAATGTTCATGTCTTCTGCACTCTTGTTCTCTTTTACTCTTTTTTACCATACCCCAAATTTATCATACTTATGTTTATACAGTTTTACTACTATCTCACATCTTTTTCATTTATCCACTTTAACACTTTGTACACACTTAATGAAGCACCCTAAACTCTTTCTTTTTAATTTACATAAAAAAATTCCTGTTTTTATTGGGTGTAATCTAGTACCCCATATAAATGAAAAAAATATCTGCAACAATTCCTTTTCAAATACTGTTAGCAATATAAATACACTTGCTAAGTATGTTATTTTTCCCATCAGTACTGAATTTCTCAAAAAACTTTTAATGAATGATAATTTATATGTTCTCCAGAAAAGACAAGTTTGTTTTGTTTCTTCTATTGTTTTTCCCCATTGAATTCTATTTATATCTTTATTCCCAAATTTTATACCTAACACAGAAATTTCATTCATTGTAAAATATATACCCCTAGCTTTACTACATCACCTAAACCTTTACTTTCATCATTATTTAAAGCTATCCCTATCATTTCTAGACAC
This sequence comes from Protopterus annectens, assembly GCF_019279795.1. NCBI lineage: Eukaryota > Metazoa > Chordata > Ceratodontiformes > Protopteridae > Protopterus > Protopterus annectens. The sequence goes on along the minus strand of NC_056746.1, from coordinate 216,096,104 downwards.
TCATTTGTGCAAATTATTACTTCTTTTATCCAAATTTTCTTTTTTTTCCAAATATTATGATGTCATCTGCATATGTCAAGAGAATAGGAATTCTTAACTCTTCAGGTGTTATATACTCTTCCTCCTTCATTTTGTAATTTATTTCTCATAATATCACATTCATAACTAATGTAAAGAGTATACAACTCATTGGACATCCCTGTCTTACACCACTCTTCATATGTAGCTCTTAGCTTAACCACCCATTTACAAGTATTTTTACTTTATTATCACTATATGCTGACATGCGTAATTTCCTACCATTCTCAGTTAGATTATATTCTTTCATTATTACCCATAAGATTTCATATCCAGTTGTGTCAAATGCCTTATTAAGATTTTCTATCATGATTTTCACTTCTTCTTTTCTATTTATAATATCCACAACTTCTCTATCATTAATAATTCTTGACAACTCTTACCCTTTATACTATATATCCCTGGACAAGATTGTCAATACACCAACTAAGGGTACAACTATACTGGATCTGGTCTTCACTAATATGTAAGAGTGCACCCCCTAGCGTAATGTCTTCCCTGGTAAGGTCAGGCCACAAAATGGTCTTCTTTGAAGTAAAAATAAAACCTGCACCACCAGCTAACCCTTGAATATTCTGTAAGGCTAACTTCCTGCTATTAAGTGATAACCTGTCAAAATTTCAGGCTCCCATAAACCCAGATAACACTGTTGCCTATGTAGAACTGTTCACAGAAACCCAATACAAGCAGGTTAATAACTGCATAGAGGCAGCTGTACCCAGCAAGAAGAAGCACAAAACTAACTCATAAAACAAGCCACCAAGGTAGAATCACAAAATCAATAGGTTGTTTAACAAAAGAAAGAAAATCATGGCAAAAATTAAGAGGTGCAGCACCAGCAGGATAAAAGCACTCTCAGCAAACTAAACAAACAACTCAGCGAACAAATAAAGTCTACCAAAGCTAAATTTGATATAAATTTGGCCTCCCAGACCAAAAACAACCACAAGGCATTCTTTAGCTATGTCCGCAACCTCAAAGGCAATACACAGTTGTGAGTAAAGCTCTTTGTAAATGGTGCCACCTGTACTGAGCTAGATGATATAGCAAACCTAATGACCAACAAATTCAGCTCGAACTTTGTCCCTCTCTCCCACTCAACCTTACCTCTGGAAACACTATCAAATATAACTCTCTCTACTATCACTAGGGAAACAGATCCTTATTGCTCTTTCTAAGGTCAGGAACACTGCATCAATGGGCCCAGACAGTATCCCAGGATGCCTTCTAAATAGCATGAAAAATGACCTATCAAGATCTCTGGAATTGCCATTTAACTGTAGCCTCTAAACAGCAGCAGTTATCCATCTGCAGAAAGGTGAGCTATCTACGAACCCTGGAAACTACACACCCATAAGTCTCACTAGTCTTATATGCAAAGCCATGGAAAGCATTATCATAGAAATGATCCATAATGATATAGTAAACCTCCAGACACTGGACTCAACCCAGTTTGGTTTCATCAAGGGCAGGTCATGTCTACTCAACCTGGTGGACTTCTTTGAGAAGGTCACCAAAGCAATGGATTAGGGCAAAATTGTTCACATTGCCTACCTTGAACTGGTCAAGGCATTTGACATAATACCCCACTTGGCTATTGTTGACAAACTCAAGAGGTTAGGTACAAACCCATATGTCACCAGGTAGATAGCCAACTGTGTCACAGACAGTCACCATGAAGTTAGAATTGGGGTTCAACCTCTGCAAAGAAGCTAGTCACATGTGGAGTCCCTCAGGGTGCAGTCCTTGGACTGTTCCTTTTTTGAATTTACTTCTCTGTAGTCAAGGGCAATGTCAATAGTCTCTGGCTGACTGAATGTGCCGATGATTGCAAATTAGATTCAGTCATTGAATCCAACACTGACACAAATGTTCTCCAGGAAGGGGTGACACAGACAAACAACTGGTTTCAGAGCTACGGACTAAAGCTAAATGCCAAGAAATGCATAATAGTTTCCTTCAGGAAGCCATCCACCCCTGGTAACTATCATACTGACAAGACATCCTTTAGAGCTGTCAGGGACTTAGGGACACACATAGACAGTAATCTAGCCTTTGACTATTACATGTATACAGTATTGAGGAAATCATTCTGTGTTGCACAAATTATAAACAAATGTATGGCATCGCATCTATATCATAATATTAAAGGCTTAGGTTGTCGTATCCAAAATTATAAACACCTAAGCGTCAAAAGCTAAAAACAACGAATGGCCAAATCATCGAAGTCTTTCCTGGGGAAAGAATTCACTTGGCCATCCACAAACAAAATAAACAAACATACCCATAAATACTGGGGGGGGCTTCACCCCTCCACACCCCCCCTAACTAAATATACCAACTCTGAGACTGCTCTACATTTTGGAAAGGGCAAATCCCCGAGAACGGCCACACAAATTCTTTCCTGAGGAAAGAATTCGATGATGTGGCCATTCGCTATTTTAAGCGTTTGACGCTTAGGTGTCGATGAATACGCATTAGACAACCTAAGCTGTCGACAAATCAATAGGGAACCATGGAATCTAAGTCCAAGGAAGTCATTGTTCCACTGTATTTGGCATTCATCAGAACTATCACTGAGTACAATGCACCTTTTGGTATGTACCTAACCAGGCATATCCAACAATTAGAATGTCTACAGAGGTTTCTCACTAAAAGAATACAGGGTGTAAACAAAATGTCCTAGGAAGACCACCTCAAGGCCCTATCCTTATATTCTTTCTCCTACAGGTTGTTGAGAAGAGATCTATGTATGACATACAGGGCATTGTTAAACCTACTCTGATGGACCTCCTGCATATCCACAAAACAAAAAGCACCAGAATGTCCCATTCTATAGACTTAAATTTGCCTGTGATATAAATATGACCTGCTGGAGAGACAGGTATGTATCTCAGAGACTACTCTGTCTCTGGAACAGGCTCCCCATCCATGTGAAGCAGAGTTCCTCCCTAACCCAATTTAAGTGCAACTTGGACAATTAAATGGGGAACAGGAAATTCATCCTTGGCCTGGCATCTATGTCTGTAATGGACACAGGCAACCCATAAGTGGTTCATCCCCCTAGCTCCTGCTTATAAATGTTTCATCTTCAAGCCTCTGCATACACTTATCAAGGGTACCAGAACTTGTCAGAGATTTGGCATGCATTTGGAGGCTGAAAAAGGCCCTCATGGTTATTAGCCTAGTAAACACCTATGAACCTATACATACTGTCTTCCATAATATTTTCCATTTTAGTTGCAAATCTCTTTTGTATTATTCTCATAAAGATTTATTATTCAATACTATCAGTCTCCATTTGTAATTGTCTTCTATCTTTCTCCTTCAAAATGAATTTAAGTATTCCACTGCATAATTCTTTATACATAAAACCTTCATTTAACCATTTATTCAAAATCTTAAAAAATATATATTTTTTGCCAGTCCCTTAAATTTGATACATTTCATGCCCTAATCTGGTCCTGTAGGCAAATCTATAGTTACTTTTCCTAATACTTTATCTAGCTCATTTAAAGAAATCTCCTTTCCAACTATTTATTCTCTTTTTCTGTTAACTTTTTTACTGTCCATGCTTTATTCACTATCTTATTTTTCCTTAAACATTTCTTGTGCATATTGTATTACACTATTAATAATATTTTCCGGAGTTCTTTCTATTTCTCTTTTACATTTTTTATTTCTTTCATTACACTACCATCATCCTTTACTAAAATCGATGGTTCTCTTTTTCCTTGTAAAAAATGTATTTGCTTATATAACAATTCTTGTATTTTTTCTTGATTTCTTTCATATAATTATTTTTCTTTGTGAAAATACTTTCTATCATTATGTTCTAAATCTTCCAATGAATCATCACATTTTCTTATACATTTTTTCTTTTTCTACTTTTCTAACAAAATATTGGCACTGTAAGAAACATTTTTTTTATATTTTCCTTAAATATCATCCACCATTCAAACCAATTTTTATGAAACGTTCCGGTAGTAATATGACCGTTCCATAGCTGTATTACTAATCTCTTTCCTTCTTCATTCCATGCTTTCTCATTTATTCTTTTTTATTCCTTCACTTGTTTTTATATATTCCTTATTTTCTTTATCCCTAGCGATATTGCAAGATGATCAGAAAACCCTGTTTCAGCTACCTCCCCTTCTCCTATAACTATATAGTCTGATATTATAAAATAATCTATTTCAGTTTTATACATACCCCTTTTGTAAGTGCATGAATTTTTGTCCCAAAGTTTTAACTTACCACACCTTATAACTCCTAACATTTTTCTTACATCATTTCCTTTATTTTTATGCTTGCTTCCTAAATTATAGCTAGTCTCCTGTGGTTATAATATTCATATCTATCACTACATAGTCTAAAATCTGATGAAATACTCTTTCCCTTTCTTAATAATTATTATAAACATATAATGTTATAATTTTATATACTTATTCTTTCCATTTTAAATCTACAATGTTTAACCTTCCTACTTTTGCTAAAGTTACATCTAACATCTTTACCGTATTTCTAGAGAATACAGCTATTCCAGAATATCTCTCATTTCCCAAATTCTAGATTATCTTTTCTTCCCATAGTTTCTCTGTTTGTAATTTTTCATTTGTTAAAAATCTTGTGTCTTCTAAAATAATTACATGTATACAACTATTACAGCACTCTAAAATCCATATTCCTCTTATTAAATTATTAATATTATTCACATTTACAGAAAATACTCTAAAATTTTCATTTTCTGTTATACTTAAATTCATGGTTTCATAAGTGCATAGGTAATTACTAGGCTAGCTTTCTTAATAGGTCATTCTAAGCCTAGCCAATTTCCATGCTGTAGATCAACATGTGTGTATGTATCTTTAAGAAGCTGTGTGTGGGCTTACACAAGTGTATAAATACTGAGCATGTGCGAGCCTAACTGCTATTTTGTTGCAAGCTGTTGAGATGTAAGCATGTATGTCTGTAATGTCTGTCTGATAATCAGTTAATTTATATTTTATGATGCTGCTATCCATTCTGATGTGCTTCTATGTAATAAAGCATCCAAACTATCCTGCCTGTTCGTCTTCTATGTTAGAGAAGGACGAGCAACATGGTGTCAGAACTGGGATGTCTAAAAGGGCATGATGTCGGAAAAGGCATGGCTAGAATGATTTGCCAGAAAAAGTTCCAGTTTCTCCAATTTAAGTCCAAGAGGCACTCAGTTGGTATTGGAGGAATATAGAGGAGTGGATCATCCCTTCTGCACGTATAATTCACAAAACAGGTCAGAAATGAATCTGAGATGTTTAAACCTGCTTGAATAATTTCTTATTAGCAAAATATGAAATGAAGCATACAGAATGCTCTAAACAATATTTAGATAAATCAATATGTTTGTTATTGATAAAAATATTTGAATTACTATGGAAGAGATTTGAAATAAAGTCCGATGTGCATAAAATGAACAAAATAAAAGAGAAACGGCAGCATATTTCGCTAAGCATGCATTTTTCATATTAATTAAAGATATCAGAGTTATCAGAAGTGTATGAAGTGTTTGCGTGTTTGTGCAGTATTACAGTAAAGTTATTTCATAAGATACAGCCATTATAGACCATATTTTGCAAAGTACAGTATTTTGAAGAACTTATTGTACATTTGAATATTATTACATGCACATAAAGCAAGCTTGTTTGTACATGATTACAAGGGTCATATTTTTTAGTGTGTTTGTGCATACTTTGTTGGCAGGGCAGATGGAGTTCGAAAACCCAGTGCACTTGTGTTTGACGATAATATTGCAGATAACTGGAGAGTGTTTCAGCAAGAGTGCGACATTTTCATGCAGGCTGCATTTTCTGATAAACATGACCATACAAAGGCATTTATTCTACTTAATTTAGTTGGGTCAGAAGCCATTGAAAGGGAATACTCATTTGTGTATGCACCTGCTATCTTTGCAAGAGAGAGGAAAACCATCATATTGTTGTATCATCTGCATCAAGGGAGGACCCTGAGTGCGTAAAACATAAATTTAGAGAAATGTGTAACCCCCAGACAAACATTACCACAGAAAGGCACTTATTTTACACAAGGGATCAAAAGCCTGGTGAAACTTTTGCAGCATACATAACAGACTTGAGAAATAAGGCTAAAACATGCAGATTTGGTGATTTAGGGATGAGTTGATAAAAGACAGACTTGTGCTTAGTATTAAGGATATTGCTGTGGGAAAGATACTTTGTGACAATGATTTAACTTTGAATAAGGCCATTGAGGTTTGTCAGATATACAAGCTGACAGAAAAGCACACAAATATGCTTACAAATGAGAGATTCATGCTTCCAGTAACTTCTAGAGCTCATCTTGATGGTATGCAGCATGTGGTTAAAAGAAACAGGCCCAAGCACATGGTAGCAACTGTAGCCCCTGCAGCACTCACTGGTAAACCCCAGAGCTTTCCAGCAAGTTCCAGAGTTTGCATAGTCTCAGTGAAGCATAAGAGTGAGTCAGCAAACTCAAAACATGAGCCCCAACCTTGTTTCATTGCTAGCTGTCATAATTGTGGTGGGAATTGTGAATCTAAAAGGGAAAAATGTTTAGATTTTGGTCAGCAATGCCATAAATGGAATACGTGGAATCATTTCAAAAGGTTTTGCAAATCAAATGGCACACATTCTTTTATTAAAATGGAACATTCAAAGAAACAAGTTGATCAGTTAGAAAGCTGCAAACCTACTTTTTATCTTGATGGTGTATCAGAGCTTCATGAAACAGTCCGTGCAGTAGATTTAAGGGCAAAGAATGAAGTATTTTGTACTGTTTGTAAAAATGGAGGCGAAGAAACTCAAATATCAGCACCACTCAGAGAGCTAATGTGTACAGATGTATCCAGGTCTTGGTTAAAACAGCACCAAAGAGCATTCGATGTCCTGAAACAGAGAATTGCCAGTCCACCAACTCTCAGATGCTATGATGTCCACAAGCCAGTTACTCTTTCATGTGATGCTTTGAAATTTGGATTAGGTGCAGTCATTCTACAAGAGTGTTAACCTGTCGATTATGCATCGAGAACTCTTACCCAAACTGAAATGCAGTATGCTCAGATTGAGAAAGAGGTTTTGGCATTTGTGCTTGCAGGTTCAAAGTTCCATGATTATGTTTAAGGTAGACCTATCCAGATCAAAACAGACCACCAACTTCTAGTCACTATTTTGAGAAAGCCAATGCATACAGTTCCAGCCAGATTGCAATGTATGATGTTGAGATTGCAAAAGTATAATTTCACTCTTGTCTACAAGAAAGGCAAACTTCTTTATCTTTCTGATACATTGTCCAGATCACCCAGAAACACCACTGAACAGCATGAGAATGAGAACCTTGATTTTAAAGTCATGGAAGTGAGAAATATTTCTTACAAATGTCTTGATGAACTGAGAGATCATATAGCCCCAGATCCAGTTTTACAGAGACTCAACCACTTTATTCAACAAGGATGGCCATCAAAGCAATCTAGTTTACCTCAAAAAGTGCAATCTTATTTTCCATAAAAAAGATTAGATTTTGTCTGACAATGGTATCATTATGAAAGATCGAAAGTAATTGTTCCAAAGTCCTTACAACAAGAGTACATTACTGTCTTGCATTGTGGTCACCCAGGAGCAGACTCTATCAAAAGAAGGGCAAGAAGTCTAGTACTTTGGCCTTCTATGTCACAAGATATTGAAAGAGTACTGTTATCTTCTTCTGTGGGTAATAGTACTAAGTCACATCAACAGAAAGGACCACTTCAGCTAAACCAGATCCCTGAACTACCTTGGTCAACAGTAGCTGCTGACATTTTTGAATGGAATGGTCAGAATTATTTGGTGTTAGTATACTCGTATTCTAATTGGTACAAGATTGACTTACTTCCTAATCTAGCATCAAATACTGTCATTACTAAGATGAAGTGTCATTTTGCAGTCCATGGTAGTCCACACAAAGTTATTTCTGACAATGGCACACAGTTAACAAGCCAATAGTTCAAAAGATTTGCGAAGAGTAGGACTTTACTCATGCCACGAGTAGCCCAGAGTATCCACAAGCAAATGATTTGGCAGAATGTTCAGTTCAAAGTGCAAAACAGTTGCTAGAGAACTCAAAACAATGCAATTATGATGTTTTCCTGAATCTCTTGAATCTCAGAAATATTTCTCTTGATAAACATCTTGGTTCCCCTACCCAGAGACAAACCAGAACCACGTTACCAATCAGTAGTCAATTGCTGGTTCCATATGTCAAGAACAACAGGTCAGTGAAACCAATCTGCTGAAGAAATGTTTAACCCAGACGTTCTACTATGATAAGAACAGAACACTGCTCAATCCAATATGAGAAGGAGAAGTGGTAAGAATGCAAACATACAAAGGTTATGATCAGATTGGAGTCATGAAGAATATTTGCTCAGAGCCAAGATTGTACATTGTGGAATCACAAGGAGTAGAGTTTAGGCAGAATTGGAAACATTTGATGCCAGTGTCCAAGCATATACCACAGCACATAGCCTGTGAGAAAGATGCTTTATCTCAGAGTGAGTTTCCCAGTGTTCCAGTTCCAGAGGAAGTTACAGAGAATATTCCCATTCCTGTGATAAATCCAGAAGTTCCTGATATGAACTGTTCACAGAAGACTGTCCCTGCTGCTAAACCTAGTCCAAATTGTTATGTTACAAGATCCGGTCGCATCTCCAGACCATGTTATAGATACATGGTAACTTGGATTATCTCAGTATCCTCCTTTTGCATTTCTCCATAATGTCCCCCCCAGGAAACATCTCCTTCATTTTGTGGCTCACTTTGCACCACCATTTCTTTAAATAAATCATCCTGCAACCCTCACATTTGGAGGGTTGCAATTATACATCCATGATTTGCTGACTTATCTCCATCAAACGGATTTCTTTAAAACAATTCCTCAGAATCCTGCACACATTCTGCAGTCATGATATTTGCGTTCTTCTCCATTTTATTCACCACTCCATCATCTCCTTCTCTCTCTCCATCTGCCTCCCTCTTTCTCCTGGCTGCCTCTGTGCCTGGAACAGAAGCAGGAAGTGCTCCTCCAAAATGGGTCCAACTCGCAACAATGATGAGTAGGAGAGGTTCCCTGATGTCCTGGACAAATTTCTTCTAGTAGAATAAATACCTGCTTGAGTCTCCCCTGAAAAGAAAACACTAGCCAAGTGAAACTAACCTGATCAACAAAGGATAAACAAATAAAAATAAATAAATAAAAATAAAACAAAAGTGGATAGGCTGTGAAGGATTACTGTGCATAATAGTGTCAAATGCTTTACACAAATCTAAGAAAAACCCTAATACCACCAGACTAGTTTACATTTTTGCTTACTTAGACAGTTAAAAATGAAGTACTAACTGAAAAAAAAACTTTCTCAAAGCCATATAGGGCATGACTAAAAGTGATTTGATTGTTTTGTTGAAGTCAATATATTGTTTGTGTCAAATACATTCTAAGACTTTGATCAAAAAGTTGAGGAAAGTGACAGGTCAAAAGTTGTTGGACACTCTTGATGCACCTTCCTTGTAAAGCAGATTGAAGTCAACCAGCTTCCTTTGGGACAAGACCAGACCTTCATAAACAATTGTGTTTATTAAAATAATCATTGTCACAACTAAATACAAAATGCACTTTTTATGGATTTTGGGAGAATATCATCCATCCCCACTGAAGCCATATGCTTTTGTTTTAGATAGAAACATCTTAACAGTAAAGAGGATAAGACAGAATTAATAACAGGATTTAGAAGCTTGCTGACTTTGGTATACAATGTTTGCTAGGAACTAAGGGATTGCTTTTCCTGTTTCAGTTAGCCTTCCTGTCTCCTTTACTGAATTTTTACCCTTCAGCTGGGACTCAGGAAACTTCCCCCCTGCTTTTGTCCACAAGGCAAATTTTATGCAGCCACAGGAAATGTGATTCACTGATGTGGCTGGCATGGACTCATCCCCATATCCCTTAAGGACTGCTGATTTTACAGTGTCCCTGATTTTGCCTCTTATAATTGCCTCGTTTCATGTAAATCATTGATGATAATAGTCAATCAATAATGTTAGAAATTAGAGTTTCATGCTTCTTATTGTCCCAAAGATGCTTCATGATGCAAAAAAAATATTGTTCTACCAACCTTTTACATGCCTAAGTGTCTGTATTGTCTACTGTCTCTTCCAGTATCACAGGCGTTGCTCATAAGTCTAGGGAAGCTGAGAAGTATGGAAGTTCCCCCAGCACACTCACTGCTTGCAGACACTCCCCACCTGATTGCAATCAGAAGCACACTCACTCACTCACTCACTCACTCACTCACTCACTCACTCACTCACTCACACACACACACACACACACACACACACACACACACACACACACACACACACACACACACACACACACACACACACACAAACACACACACACACACACTTATTATTCACAGATACCCACCACCTGATTGTACTCAAGGGCATATTTACCCAATCATATGTATGTACATGCACACACACACACACACACACACACACACACACACACACACACACACACACACACACACACACACACGCACATACCTAAGTCTCATGATCCCCTAACCAACTCTACTACTCTAACCACCTATGCAGACAAATACAGACACACACTCACCCGAGACCATTCATACTCCTACAGACATGCACACAATCACAACCCCCCACCACTACCTGTCTTCAGACACTAACCTAATCTTACTTTTTAAGTGGTTCCCAATTGACTGCAATGAGAATTGCAGCATTTTGGTGGTGTTCATTAACACAGGGGTTCATGCTAATTTATGCAGTTGAATAACTACCCCAAGTGGAGGCAGTTTTGTGGGACAGAACATGATTAATTAGTATAGACTACACTCTTGGAATGTGTCATTATTACTTAGCACAGCCGTGGAGTCAGCCCACCACAGTGAGTCTACAGACCATGTAGAATCACTTCAGAGGGCTTATGTATGAATTAGAAAGGAGTAACCCCAGTAAAAACCTGGCCATGTTAGGGTTTACCGTTGGTAGCAGCCTTTTCTGAATAACAACCTTGTTTCTAAACTGCCATTAAAGGAAGATGCTTGTCATTGTATGGCTATGATGGTATATTGCACATGCCTAATCCCTTTCATTTATGAATGCTTTAACAATGTATGAATCCATGAGAAGTGCGCATATTTAACAGCTCCCTACTGGAAATGCAAGACCTAATACAGTGAGTCCCAGCACTTTGAAAAGTAACCTATAATATCTTTAAAACAGTGAGAAATCCTCTGTTGAACCTTTAAAATATTTTTGCAAAGGAACTTCATCTCCCACAACTCAGTTTGAGGAGCTGCACTTATATACACCTGCTTGTGTATCCTAACTCCAAGATCACTGTACCTGATGGTGGGGGGAGTTCTGTGCGATACCACCATCTCAGACCCATTGTGCATTCCCATAAATTTACACTTGCAGATCTGTAGTTCTGAAGAGCACATATACAGACTTCAGAATGTCAATAGGCACCATATTAAACGCTAAAAGCCTGGATAGATCTTATACCATCTAGTATTTCAGTAACAAAGTTAACAAATTCAGTGCATTGCCCAAGGCAGGCAGATGGTCGAGAAATTGTCATTTGATACTTGGGATGTAAAGTATCAATGAGTTTGTATCAGTCCCCCCCCCACCACTTCATGATTGGCTAATTCTGTGGGGTGAGGTGGCTTTCTCTTTCATCTTGATTGCTTGGGAAGCATCATAATAACTGGTGGAATCAGGGAGTATGGCCACAGCACAGACACTAGGTGGGTATAACTTAAGCAGCCAGTTTGGTATGTGTTCTTTACCTAATGTTTTATCTGTTATGGTTGTGAGGGGTATCAGTTGACTAAATCCACTAAGTTAAAGAGAATTGTTGGATTTTGCAAACTAGGCCCTGTGTAAGTTTGCATTCTGTAAATGCAGACTTTCTGAGTTGCTACTGTTAGCCAGATATGCCAAAGAATCTTCTAATGTAATACTTCTCAAATGGTGAGGAGGACGTAAAAGCACATTAAAATATAGTTTACTTAGAACATTATTCTGTATTAATATTATTAGTTTTTTATGGGATCTGTCTTAATGTAGAAAAATAATAGTCAAAATATGTGCTTTTGATTACAAATTCATAGAAAAAGAATAATGTACTGAACCACATTTTGATTAGACTGAGTGTGAATTGGGAGGATCGCTAGCTTCTGTCCAATGCAGCCTATGATTTATTTTCCTAATGGGAAAGCCCAAAGTACTTTTTATCTGTGCTCTAGAAAAGTGATAGATTGCTTCAGTGGAAAGGAGATTCCTTATATTTTGCATGCTTTGAATTTCCTACTTAGATATTAATGAAGTATTAATAAAGACAGTGTTTCTGCCATCAGACGGGGCATTGTTTGAGATGTAGGGTACAACGCATGTACTGTTTGGTTAGGGCTGCTACACCACCTGCCTCCATCTGCATTTCCTCTTTATTTATTTTATTTTTCTTTTGCTGGCCGGGTAAGTCACACTATGTCAATGGCCTCTTTTCAGGGGAAACTCAAGGCGGCATTCATGCTGACTAGGGAATTCAGCTAGGGCACCAAAGAGCTTCCTTTATTCTTTTTTGATAACTACCCTGAGCTCTTTTACACCCGCCTGTGCTACAAGCAACTCAGGCTGATGGGATTCAGTATAATGTCTCATCTGAACAATAGCCCCATCAAGTGTGCAACATCTCACCCCCCCACCCCCATGCTGCACTAATGTGTCAGCAACAGAAAATCCAATGATGGGGAGGGGGTGGGAACAGAATACACAACCCTCTGGGCTTCCAATCCCCAAGATGAGAGCTCTATTTATTGAGCCACTAACACTGGCGTGTTCATAAGAGCATTAACAAAATTACTAGACTACTTATCAACAAAAAGTTGATTTTGATGAAGAGTATAATTTTCATGAATATAATAGTACAGTAGCCCAGACAAAGACATTGGGTAAATTTATTATAGGTATCTCACATTTCTTCTTTCTTTAGGTAACAGATTTCATCACAAACCTTTCATTTTGTATAGATATACACCTAGGAACGCTATCAGGAGATGACATTTCTTTATCTGATATAATTTTGATATTTAAATTGCCTTGTTTGTAAATGTGTTCATAAAAAACAGACACTCGTGTTAATCCCCAGCAAAAAAGAAGGTTGACAGTCTGAGGACTGTAGAATTTACATGACAAACCAGTTTGAAAGACCAGAAGTAAAGCAAGTCTATATTGAAAACATTGACATATGTGTTTAGAGAGACTGGGAGATCTGAAGATGAGAACTATGTGAGATGAAAGAGTAAAGAGAAAACAGGCAAAAGTAAGACTGGTAAATCTACCTGTACTAAATGAAAATCTGGCATATTCAATGAGGTAAATGTGAGTGCGGGATGCATTGTTGGTAATAGGGTCATAGGTTCATAGATTTATACTAGGCTAATGACCACCATGGTCTTTAGAAGCCTAACCATGCAGCAAAACCCAGTTTTGTCCCCGAGTTCTTTGTACTGCTATATGGTAGGGCAGATGTGCAATCAGAGCTGGATCCAAGGATGCCTTGCATGCTCGGTGCAGATCTCCTCTTAGTAACTTGTAGGAGACTGAGTACAGAGATAGGGCCTTAAGGCGATCTGTGTAGAACAGGGTACTCATACCCTGGATTCTTCTGGTGAGAAATCTTTGAGGGCATTCCAAATATTGCAAGTGGCTGGTTAGGGGCATGCCAAAGGGGGCATTATTCTCAGTGATGGGTCTGATAAGGGTTGAGTAGAGTGGTACTGTAACATCCTTGGACCTGGATACCATACCCTTGTTTATGAGTAGGGCAACATAGAATGATTTTCTTACTGTCTTGGCTACATGTTGATTGAAGGCCATATGTTCCCAGATACCTAGCTATCAGGTCAACTATTAGGGGTGTTTTATCAATGGAGTAATTAGCTTTGGTGGGCAATTTCCCAAGGGCACTATAATGCACTTCTTCACATTGAGTTTTAGTCAGTGACTTTGGTACCAGTCATTTGTTTGTATTAGACCCTCTTGTAGGATATTGCTGGCATGGGGGGAATCATACCTCTCAACCTCCTAGTAGAGGAAATCTGGACAAAGGCATAAATAATGGGGGAACAAAGGCTCCAAAATAGGAATGATTTTTAAATATTGCTCTTACAAACATAGAACATTAATAAAATAACAGGTTTTGCATTAGCATACATTTTTCTGATGGATATGAAGTCTGAAACTCAGATGTCAGTCATTATGTTCTGACATCAGTCCTCAGTGATTTGCCAGTGATTTGCCAGAAAATCATACTTTTATAAGCAATAGACCAAAAATATGAGGCAAAAATCTGTATTTTCTGTACAACTGGCAGGTATGGGGGAATTTATTATAGCTCCCAATTTACAGTCATCTACAAACTTGGTGAACCAGCAGCCTTTGACATTAACCTTTACAACAGGAGTGGGACCAACATGGAGCCCTGGGGTACTACATTGGTGACCAGTCTCCTGGTGGAGGTAGTCTCACCAATCCTGATGTCTTGTGTCCTATCTTTGAGACAGCCAGAAATCCAGTGAGTTATGTAGGCATTTATGCCTAGCTCTGAGAGTTTGTCAACAGTAACTGAGTGGGGTATTGCACTGGGCACACTGGCCAGGTCAATGTAGGTGGCATGCACTGTTTTCCCCCTCATACATAGCCTTGGTGACCCATTCAAAGAAGTTAACTAGGTTGAGTAGGCAAGACCTTTCCTTAGCAAAGCCAAACTGTGATGTGTCCAGTGTCTGTAGGTTGCCAATGTCCTTGTTGATCATTTCCATGATAATTCATTCCATGGCTTTGTATATCAAACTTGTCAGACTGACAAGTATAGTTCCTGGGGTCAGTTGATGGTTCACCCTCATGAAGAGGGATTACTGTTACAGCCTTTCATTCACCTCGCTTTTAACCAGTTTTGAAACTGTAGTTGAAATTTGCCTCACGTAGTCCTGTTAGGTCTTTTATTAGACTGCTTAGTTTCATGATTAGTTGAATCAGAGAGCTGATAGCTGCTCGGTCTGATTTTGGTCATGACTTTTTCTTTTGTTATGTACCTTGTTAAGGTAAAGATTCCACCACTGGGGTTTGTTTTTGGCGTTAGATCTGGGCTTACTTCTGGTAGGTATGACAGCCTCAGTGCATCCATTTACATGTTTGTACTGGGTTTCTAGAAATAATTCTACATAGGTAGCTTTGTTCTCAGGGTGTGTGAGATATGTGAATTTTGACAAACTGTTGCTTAAGAGGATGTAGTTTACTTTAGAATAGCTCCTAACTGGAATGGGTTTAGTTGGGTTTTTGGGGTTGATTTTTATTTCAAGCTTTGTGGTCCGACCACACCAATGAGGATGTGACATGGAGGGGAGGGGTGCAATGCTCTCCTGTGTTTGTGAGTACTAGGTTCAATATGTTTGATCCTCTGGTTGGAGTGTGCACTATCTGGTCCAGGATGTTTGTGTTGATGAAGTCCAGGAAGCTTAATAAAATTGAAAGTCAAATCTTAAAAGCATCACTAAAATCACAGTTTAGTCTACAGTAGACAAAAGAAACCTTGCAGAATCAGTGCTCTTGTAGTTCAGTCCTTTATTGTTGGCAGATCAATACTCAGACGGACCAATCTACCTTTCTTCTGATACTAGAATTGCAGTCCCAGTCTTCTTAATGTAAAAACGCACTTTAGTTAGCCACAAGTGTAAAGGTATCAGAAAAAAAAATCAAATAACTGCCTACAAGAAGTAATTCTCACTTAAACCTACCTTTGTGTATCTCATCTCAGACAGACCAGACTACTCTTCTTCAGCCACTAGAATTGCAGTCCCCGTCTTCTTAAAGTACAAACATACTTTAGTTAGTCACAAGTGAAAAGGTACCAGAAACAAATCTAACAACTAGCTGTAAGTAATTACAAGGTGATTCAAAGGCAGACAAGCCAGCAGCACACATTTTAAGGCAATTTTAAATTGCACTAACAGCCCAAGGAAGGGGCTTTCAGTCAGTAACCAGTAAGATGAGCAGAGATATGACTGGAAGTAGCTTCTAGGGTCAGGTATACAGAAGTTGAGACTGGGAGGAGCTTCTAAGGCCAGATATACAGTAAAAGCAGGCAGCCAAAAAGCCTTCAAGTATAAAAGCACAAGAGGAATAGGGTTAGTGGGAAACTAATTCACAAGGCAGCTAATAAAGATGCAATAAATGACGGCCCAGTCAGAATACCTTGCTCAGCACAGAAACCAAAAATCACTGCAGACTATAAAAATGCCTTAATTTAATAGCTTTAACTTCAGATAAACAGCAAACACAACACACAAAAGATAAGTGTAATATTGTAACTGTAGTTTGCATGTACTTTCCGGAATGCAACATGTAGCCCAAATGTTTTGTTTTCAAGCATCTAATCTTCTAGAAGTCCCAAGACTCTAAATCTTAGTCTCCTGCATGACAGGTGGGCATAATCACCACTATACTAATAATGTAGACAGTGTTATTACTTGGGAACCACCAGTGTGAAGTACATGTTTCAGATGTCATCTATAGGACTTACTGTGATGCCATACCACTGGCCCATTAATCAAGGAGCCTCAATCCTCACCACTATGGGGGACATCACTACGAGAATGACAAGTTACACACAGCATTTCTAGATGCAGCTCTCTGCATTGAGTGCAATTTCCCTTAAGAGCATACAGAGTCCACAGTCAGTCCGGGGCTGGTTTCCCTCTCCTCCAGATCACAAATAAGACTCCCCACTGGCTCAACTATAGAGTTGAGATCTCATCTGAGTGACCAAGCCAAGGCCTATAGCACCATCTCTGCCCAACCATTGCTTCATGTCCCTGCCCACGTAGCTGACAAACACACTCTTTGAGGTTTGATTTATACACATACACCTGGGAAGGGCTGGTACAGGTTTACTAACTATGTCCCCTTCTGCCCAGACTATAAGGTAGTTATCACTGCCACAAGTCACTCCTTATCAGCTACTCTAAGGCTCTTAATAAAGGGTGTCCAATCTTACTGTGTAATGTTACTATCAATAAAAAATTGTAGTTTGACCAAGAGCAAGGCTATTAGGAGTGGCCTGCACATTGTCACCAAACAGATATGGAAATACTCTAAGAGCTTAAATATCTCTAGACAGACCAACCACAATGATAAGTTTAAATATATTTAATAATAAATAATAAAAGAACAAGAAAATACTTGGTAAATAATCACCGTTACTTCACAGTTCAAAATCACAAGAAATATTTAAAACAACATTGCAGGACAGTCTCAAATAAATAAAGAAAACATCTAAGCTATACTTCACTATATTCCTGTCTGAATCTAAGAGAAATTATTGTACACTAGTTAACTTACTTCCAGAGCAACAAGCAGGCAGATGTGGTGAGTGGATGTTCTTGTCAAGTCAAAGACAAAATACAGAATGCACAGTCTCTCTCTCTCTCTCTCTCTCTCTCTCTCTCAGAGAGTTCTTAAATTAATATTTCAAATATTACTGCTGGAGTAGCTGGCAGCATGACATCACTTCTTTTCATCTGACTATCAGTTCCCAGGCTTACAACCATTGATTTTAGCAACTACCTGCAAAAGCACATAGACCTTAAATCTTTTGGCAAATGGTGGAAGTCATAAAATAGTTTACATTCCTCCACATTTAAAGACAATACAAAAAACTTGTAGTTCTAGACATTATGTCTCCTATTGTACGGAACCTGAAAGATAACATATCTTTTATTGCATGGTTATAAAGTAATTTATGTTTTCAGCTATTCTTCTGAAGTCAACTTTTTGTGTTTCAGTCCCCATTGTTAACATACATATACATCTAAACAGTTACAATAGAGTGTAAACATTTCTGCTTAGTATTTTACAAAATATATCTTCCACACACATCTGTACAATATGACATACTGTTCTAATACAGTTATAACACAAGCAATTGCATCATGCTGATATTTACAAATGACACACAACCACTTACAAAATTCCAGATAGCTGAGCTGGCAGGATCCCCTTCTGTCCCACGTCTGTATAAATAATATTAATATTCAAATGACATATAATTATTTACAAAATTCCAGACAGATGGACTAACAATATTTCCTGTTGTGACACTTGAACTCAACTGTGAACTCTAAACAGGTCTTCCATGTCTGGATGATCATGATTTAGGTATATAATCATCTGCATGAAAAACAGGTTCGTGCAATGCATTGAACATGGTTGATTTTCAGCTTTCTGTGTTCAGCCTACATATCCATTCTGTAATTGCTGCTTTTTGTTTCACAATGCATTTGCATTCAAATAAAACGTTTCTTTAATGAAATTGTTCCATGATATGTAGTCATGTGATCCAGCACAGACAGCACTATCAACTGTCCCCAGCCACAGCAAGAGCAGTGTAAATGTGACTAGATTATAAAAAGATGGTAAAGGTGGAGACTAAGTGTATAGTCTGATATAAATGACAAGGGACCTTTTAGAACTGCTCTAAATATACTACAAAAGTAAATATTTTAAAATATTACTTTATTCCCTTATTTTACTGGTTGATATTGACAGGTAGTATTTCCGGCATGACCTTTTGCATATTTATGCCAAAATTGCCTAATATTGTTAATATATCTTAACTAGGAAATTATTGAAATAGGATGTTGAGTCCAGCTTCCATCCCTTTAAATGAACAAAGAATATCTGCATTGCTGTCTAACATATTATCCTTTTTTTATGTGGGTCCCTATCAGAAGGATGAAAGCTCAGAAGAGTGAATGCCAAAAGACCAAACTGGGAACATCAAAATCCCAGAAGGTGAAAAAACAAAAAAAAAAGTAATTGGCAGTTACTGCTGGGTGCGGACAAAGCACCTGGATTAAATGAAGTTATAAATTTAAAATGTTTTTTAACATATAGATGAATTTTAAAGTTTACATGTATAGTTAAGTCTGTTTTATAATATGTATATAATACATTATATTTTTAAGATTACAAGTACTAATTGTTAATTATATGATGTCATTTCCTATTTGCATTAGTTTAATATAAAAGGAAGGGGAAGGGTCAAGTGTAATTTTTTCCGATGAAGTTCACAGTATTAAAAGTGGATGAAAGCACTAACATTTATTGTCCGAGTGTGGTCCTTGGATTGTGGTTCAATACTGGGTGTTTGAAGTTTTTTATCGTGAACAACAAAAAAATATCTGTGTTTTTGCAGGGGGGACAAGTCCTGCTACACCATACACTCCCTGCTAATGATATATATATTGATAAAGATATAGATATAGGTGTGTATATATATATATATATATATATATATATATATATATATATATATATATATATATATATATATATATACAAACTCAGAGATCACATTACAGTGGAGAAAGGAGCAAAACCCCAATCCCCATTGTACAGAGATCCTGTACAATCAAGGTCTTTGCTTTTTTGCCCTTCCAGGTTTTTGATGTTCGTGTTTGGTCTTTTGATATTTGTTCTTGCAAGCTTTCAACTTCTGATAGGGACCCACATAAAAAAAAGATCCTGATACCCAGCTCTAAAGTTCAATATACAGACTTAAACAGTTAGCACATAAATTTCAGACTCTCCAAAATAAAGTAGGAAATATCTGCTATTACAAGCATTCATAAAGTAGGAGCTAGAAGTCTGAGGAATCCATGTCATTCCATGCCTTTTTAAAGTCCTCATTATAGGGGTGCTTCTGGTTCTGTTGGGGTATAACACTAATTCTTACTGGTACTTTGGCATCGTCAGTAGAGCATACCAACATTCAGCACTAACAAATGACTGTTTCATTTTTTTTTCAGGGGGGATCTTCTCATCTGCATTGACTTCAGTCACCTGGCTCACCACGTGGCACTATTTATTCTGTACATTCCTTCCATTCCTTCATTCTTCCATGCAAGCCATCTTAAAATGTGTTCAGGTGCATCATCCTGCAGATGGAGGGAGATATTTTTATATATGTATATAGATCCCCTACTTTTCCAAGTCTGTTCTGTGTAATACATCAAAAAAGTACACAAGCACACGCTGTCATTCATGCTGATAACATTAGTATTTGGCAATTTATTTGACTGCTTGGGTTGCTCACTTGACTGCCTCACAGTTCCACATTTTCCAAGGACTGGTCAGGTAGTGGTATTTTTCTGACCCTCCCAAGACAGAGGAGACCTGACCTATGGCTTCTAATGTCCCCTCTGGTTGTCCCTGTAATCATACTCAGGTTAGCTGCAGTGACATTACCCAGCACAACAGGCACACCATAACATTTCATCCTCGTACCTTAATGATCTTAGCTAACTATCAAAGGTAGTAAATAAAAGTATGCATTCTATAATTGTCTCAGATGTATGTGTTCTGTAGTTAGTGGGTTGTAATTCATTGACTATAAATACTTGTTTTATTCCTTTTATAATTTTCTTATTACTTTGTATTCTTCCAGGAAACTGATTTAATTGTAACAGCTTGGCAATGAGTCAGAAAGAGAAAATTTCATAAAGTTCTAATGGCTCAGCGCTTGTCATATCAATAACAAACTAGGAATAGGTACCCGCATATATCAACAGCAGCTGGAAGATAATAAAGCTAACATAATGTTTTAAAAAGGTTGAAAGAGAGGAAAGTAAAGGTGGAAAGAGTTTAAGAGCAAGGACAATAGTATACAAATTGATGAAAAGAACATTTGCCTTGGGTAGATATTGCCATAAAAGTATCAAGTAAGCAGACAATATAAATGAACAATTACAGAGGAAGAGTTTAAAATAATGCTTAATGTAAGATTTAGTGTTATTAATGTTCACTGAGTGAGCTTGCAACAAAATATGATTCACTGATGTTCTTTACTCTGAGGACCCTACACAGTATGTGTTATACTATCAGTAAACCTGAAGGTTTCAATACAATATAATTACTGTTTAGATAAAAAGCTGTTATTGTTAGTCTCAGACAATGTAATACATATGACTGTGATGCCTTATGTGAAACTCAGTTTATTAATGTCAGCTGTTTATTTATTTATTTATTTGTTTAATATAGCACCCTTATTAAGCACTGATCACTGGTTATCAGAATGAGCTTCTAATATTTCTCTGTACATGAAATGATGAGAACTATTTTATTCCTCCCTCAGTAAAACTATTTTGCAGTTACATGTGATTTTTAGATGCCACCATCACTGTGCTGAATGTATTGTTAGCTAAAAATGTCATTATCGATTATTGGCCTACAAAGTGCATTAAAGTGACACCTGGGTGAATTGTAAAGTCACCCAATCCTGCCTAGCAGATTTATGTCTGTCAACAGCTGTAACATAGTGAGGTAAAGCAGCGACTTCAGAAAATATACACATTGAGAGAGCAGAATATTTTTTCAGCCTTCTGGGGAAGAAGACCAGTTCTCTACTAAGGAATATGTTTAAGTAAATGGAAAAATGGGAAAGGCTGAGGTTACCACAGACAGTGAAAATAACATTGCTGCATATTTAGGTTTTTACATGACTTGTACAAATATGGGTGGCAAGACTTTTTCTTATAGGGTTCTGTCGGAATAGAACACATTGCTTCCCAGCTTACATACTAAACAAAAGCATTCATCCTACTGTAGGATCAAATCCTACCTCTTGGGATAGGATAAAGTTGTCTGCTTTTCGTAAAAACATTCATTTCTCTGACCTTTTTCCCCTCAGTCCCGGTCTCTGTAGACTTGATATATAAAGCATATCTCTCAACCCTTGAACATTGAAAATAGGTACAAAGCCCTTGAAATATAGGTACATTCAGCCCCAAAAAATGGGCATCTAATTTACATAACATTTGAATACCAAATAGCACCTAACTCTTCCTGTTTCCAGTAGGAATATGGGAAGCTACTCAGAAGCATATATTTGAAAAAAAAAAAAAAAAACACAACACACTATCAAAGAGACAGCAAAAAAATCTATAGTTTTTAACATTGATTGGAAGTGTTGTAGCAGTAGCCACCCTACCAGCTATATTAACCTTTTTGGTTATTCTCAAACCATTACCTCCCCTACCAAGATAAACAAGCCTAATAAGAAAGAAAGTACCTTAGATTGGATTCTCATAAATAATCATCCCCAGACATATGAAGCTGGAACCCTCCCTGATGATGCAAGTGACCACTCACTAACCTACATCATCAGGCTTAAATCCAATCTACCTAATCCAACTATATCTAGGACAATTAGAACCAAGAAAAACTTCAACCTCAATCTCTTCCAGAGAAAACTAAGAGCCTGGTAACTGGTTTCCCTTAAAATACCTCACACTGGAGGAAGCTGTTAATTACTTTAATTCTAACTTCCTAGCCATACTAGACCACCATGCACCAACCCGCTATATTAGAATGAGAACTAAATCTGCCCCATGGCTTTCAAAAGAAACCAGGCAAAAAATCCATCTCAGAAATAAATACTGGAATAAATCTCGCTTAACTAAAAACCCAGTAGACCAACAAAACTTCATACAGCTGAGAAATGAAACTAAAAAAGCTATACTGTTTGACAAAAGAAACTACTACCTACAATTCCAGCAGACTCACTATAATAAACCACAAAAGTTCTGGGTGAGTATTAATCAGTTATTACACCCAGGTCAATCCATCACACCAAACCCACAAGGCCACCACCATCCATCACACAAAACCACTGCTAATGGGGTTGATTTTTATTTCAAGCTTTGTGGTCCGACCACACCAATGAGGATGTGACATGGAGGGGAGGGGTGCAATGCTCTCCTGTGTTTGTGAGTACTAGGTTCAATATGTTTGATCCTCTGGTTGGAGTGTGCACTATCTGGTCCAGGATGTTTGTGTTGATGAAGTCCAGGAAGCTTAATAAAATTGAAAGTCAAATCTTAAAAGCATCACTAAAATCACAGTTTAGTCTACAGTAGACAAAAGAAACCTTGCAGAATCAGTGCTCTTGTAGTTCAGTCCTTTATTGTTGGCAGATCAATACTCAGACGGACCAATCTACCTTTCTTCTGATACTAGAATTGCAGTCCCAGTCTTCTTAATGTAAAAACGCACTTTAGTTAGCCACAAGTGTAAAGGTATCAGAAAAAAAATCAAATAACTGCCTACAAGAAGTAATTCTCACTTAAACCTACCTTTGTGTATCTCATCTCAGACAGACCAGACTACTCTTCTTCAGCCACTAGAATTGCAGTCCCCGTCTTCTTAAAGTACAAACATACTTTAGTTAGTCACAAGTGAAAAGGTACCAGAAACAAATCTAACAACTAGCTGTAAGTAATTACAAGGTGATTCAAAGGCAGACAAGCCAGCAGCACACATTTTAAGGCAATTTTAAATTGCACTAACAGCCCAAGGAAGGGGCTTTCAGTCAGTAACCAGTAAGATGAGCAGAGATATGACTGGAAGTAGCTTCTAGGGTCAGGTATACAGAAGTTGAGACTGGGAGGAGCTTCCAAGGCCAGATATACAGTAAAAGCAGGCAGCCAAAAAGCCTTCAAGTATAAAAGCACAAGAGGAATAGGGTTAGTGGAAACTAATTCACAAGGCAGCTAATAAAGATGCAATAAATGGCCCCAGTCAGAATACCTTGCTCAGCACAGAAACCAAAAATCACTGCAGACTATAAAAATGCCTTAATTTAATAGCTTTAACTTCAGATAAACAGCAAACACAACACACAAAAGATAAGTGTAATATTGTAACTGTAGTTTTTGTACTTTCCGGAATGCAACATGTAGCCCAAATGTTTTGTTTTCAAGCATCTAATCTTCTAGAAGTCCCAAGACTCTAAACCTTAGTCTCCTGCATGACAGGTGGGCATAATCACCACTATACTAATAATGTAGACAGTGTTATTACTTGGGAACCACCAGTGTGAAGTACATGTTTCAGATGTCATCTATAGGACTTACTGTGATGCCATACCACTGGCCCATTAATCAAGGAGCCTCAATCCTCACCACTATGGGGGACATCACTACGAGAATGACAAGTTACACACAGCATTTCTAGATGCAGCTCTCTGCATTGAGTGCAATTTCCCTTAAGAGCATACAGAGTCCACAGTCAGTCCGGCTGGTTTCCCTCTCCTCCAGATCACAAATAAGACTCCCCACTGGCTCAACTATAGAGTTGAGATCTCATCTGAGTGACCAAGCCAAGGCCTATAGCACCATCTCTGCCCAACCATTGCTTCATGTCCCTGCCCGTGGCTGACAAACACACTCTTTGAGGTTTGATTTATACACATACACCTGGGAAGGGCTGGTACAGGTTTACTAACTATGTCCCCTTCTGCCCAGACTATAAGGTAGTTATCACTGCCACAAGTCACTCCTTATCAGCTACTCTAAGGCTCTTAATAAAGGGTGTCCAATCTTACTGTGTAATGTTACTATCAATAAAAATTGTAGTTTGACCAAGAGCAAGGCTATTAGGAGTGGCCTGCACATTGTCACCAAACAGATATGGAAATACTCTAAGAGCTTAAATATCTCTAGACAGACCAACCACAATGATAAGTTTAAATATATTTAATAATAAATAATAAAAGAACAAGAAAATACTTGGTAAATAATCACCGTTACTTCACAGTTCAAAATCACAAGAAATATTTAAAACAACATTGCAGGACAGTCTCAAATAAATAAAGAAAACATCTAAGCTATACTTCACTATATTCCTGTCTGAATCTAAGAGAAATTATTGTACACTAGTTAACTTACTTCCAGAGCAACAAGCAGGCAGATGTGGTGAGTGGATGTTCTTGTCAAGTCAAAGACAAAATACAGAATGCACAGTCTCTCTCTCTCTCTCTCTCTCTCTCTCTCTCTCTCAGAGAGTTCTTAAATTAATATTTCAAATATTACTGCTGGAGTAGCTGGCAGCATGACATCACTTCTTTTCATCTGACTATCAGTTCCCAGGCTTACAACCATTGATTTTAGCAACTACCTGCAAAAGCACATAGACCTTAAATCTTTTGGCAAATGGTGGAAGTCATAAAATAGTTTACATTCCTCCACATTTAAAGACAATATAAAAAACTTGTAGTTCTAGACATTATGTCTCCTATTATGCGGAACCTGAAAGATAACATATCTTTTATTGCATGGTTATAAAGTAATTTATGTTTTCAGCTATTCTTCTGAAGTCAACTTTTTGTGTTTCAGTCCCCATTGTTAACATACATATACATCTAAACAGTTACAATAGAGTGTAAACATTTCTGCTTAGTATTTTACAAAATATATCTTCCACACACATCTGTACAATATGACATACTGTTCTAATACAGTTATAACACAAGCAATTGCATCATGCTGATATTTACAAATGACACACAACCACTTACAAAATTCCAGATAGCTGAGCTGGCAGGATCCCCTTCTGTCCCACGTCTGTATAAATAATATTAATATTCAAATGACATATAATTATTTACAAAATTCCAGACAGATGGACTAACAATATTTCCTGTTGTGACACTTGAACTCAACTGTGAACTCTAAACAGGTCTTCCATGTCTGGATGATCATGATTTAGGTATATAATCATCTGCATGAAAAACAGGTTCGTGCAATGCATTGAACATGGTTGATTTTCAGCTTTCTGTGTTCAGCCTACATATCCATTCTGTAATTGCTGCTTTTTGTTTCACAATGCATTTGCATTCAAATAAAACGTTTCTTTAATGAAATTGTTCCATGATATGTAGTCATGTGATCCAGCACAGACAGCACTATCAACTGTCCCCAGCCACAGCAAGAGCAGTGTAAATGTGACTAGATTATAAAAAGATGGTAAAGGTGGAGACTAAGTGTATAGTCTGATATAAATGACAAGGGACCTTTTAGAACTGCTCTAAATATACTACAAAAGTAAATATTTTAAAATATTACTTTATTCCCTTATTTTACTGGTTGATATTGACAGGTAGTATTTCCGGCATGACCTTTTGCATATTTATGCCAAAATTGCCTAATATTGTTAATATATCTTAACTAGGAAATTATTGAAATAGGATGTTGAGTCCAGCTTCCATCCCTTTAAATGAACAAAGAATATCTGCATTGCTGTCTAACATATTATCCTTTTTTTATGTGGGTCCCTATCAGAAGGATGAAAGCTCAGAAGAGTGAATGCCAAAAGACCAAACTGGGAACATCAAAATCCCAGAAGGTGAAAAACAAAAAAGTAATTGGCAGTTACTGCTGGAGTGGACAAAGCACCTGGATTAAATGAAGTTATAAATTTAAAATGTTTTTTAACATATAGATGAATTTTAAAGTTTACATGTATAGTTAAGTCTGTTTTATAATATGTATATAATACATTATATTTTTAAGATTACAAGTACTAATTGTTAATTATATGATGTCATTTCCTATTTGCATTAGTTTAATATAAAAGGAAGGGGAAGGGTCAAGTGTAATTTTTTCCGATGAAGTTCACAGTATTAAAAGTGGATGAAAGCACTAACATTTATTGTCCGAGTGTGGTCCTTGGATTGTGGTTCAATACTGGGTGTTTGAAGTTTTTTATCGTGAACAACAAAAAAATATCTGTGTTTTTGCAGGGGGGACAAGTCCTGCTACACCATACACTCCCTGCTAATGATATATATATTGATAAAGATAGAGATATAGGTGTATAAATATATATATATATATATATATATATATATATATATATATATATATATATATATATATATACAAACTCAGAGATCACATTACAGTGGAGAAAGGAGCAAAACCCCAATCCCCATTGTACAGAGATCCTGTACAATCAAGGTCTTTTTTTGCCCTTCCAGGTTTTGATGTTCGTGTTTGGTCTTTTGATATTTGTTCTTGCAAGCTTTCAACTTCTGATAGGGACCCACATAAAAAAAAGATCCTGATACCCAGCTCTAAAGTTCAATATACAGACTTAAACAGTTAGCACATAAATTTCAGACTCTCCAAAATAAAGTAGGAAATATCTGCTATTACAAGCATTCATAAAGTAGGAGCTAGAAGTCTGAGGAATCCATGTCATTCCATGCCTTTTTAAAGTCCTCATTATAGGGGTGCTTCTGGTTCTGTTGGGGTATAACACTAATTCTTACTGGTACTTTGGCATCGTCAGTAGAGCATACCAACATTCAGCACTAACAAATGACTGTTTCATTTTTTTTTCAGGGGGGATCTTCTCATCTGCATTGACTTCAGTCACCTGGCTCACCACGTGGCACTATTTATTCTGTACATTCCTTCCATTCCTTCATTCTTCCATGCAAGCCATCTTAAAATGTGTTCAGGTGCATCATCCTGCAGATGGAGGGAGATATTTTTATATATGTATATAGATCCCCTACTTTTCCAAGTCTGTTCTGTGTAATACATCAAAAAAGTACACAAGCACACGCTGTCATTCATGCTGATAACATTAGTATTTGGCAATTTATTTGACTGCTTGGGTTGCTCACTTGACTGCCTCACAGTTCCACATTTTCCAAGGACTGGTCAGGTAGTGGTATTTTTCTGACCCCCCCTCCCAAGACAGAGGAGACCTGACCTATGGCTTCTTAATGTCCCCTCTCTGGTTGTCCCTGTAATCATACTCAGGTTAGCTGCAGTGACATTACCCAGCACAACAGGCACACCATAACATTTCATCCTCGTACCTTAATGATCTTAGCTAACTATCAAAGGTAGTAAATAAAAGTATGCATTCTATAATTGTCTCAGATGTATGTGTTCTGTAGTTAGTGGGTTGTAATTCATTGACTATAAATACTTGTTTTATTCCTTTTTATAATTTTCTTATTACTTTGTATTCTTCCAGGAAACTGATTTAATTGTAACAGCTTGGCAATGAGTCAGAAAGAGAAAATTTCATAAAGTTCTAATGGCTCAGTGCTTGTCATATCAATAACAAACTAGGAATAGGTACCCACATATATCAACAGCAGCTGGAAGATAATAAAGCTAACATAATGTTTTAAAAAGGTTGAAAGAGAGGAAAGTAAAGGTGGAAAGAGTTTAAGAGCAAGGACAATAGTATACAAATTGATGAAAAGAACATTTGCTTTGGGTAGATATTGCCATAAAAGTATCAAGTAAGCAGACAATATAAATGAATAATTACAGAGGAAGAGTTTAAAATAATGCTTAATGTAAGATTTAGTGTTATTAATGTTCACTGAGTGAGCTTGCAACAAAATATGATTCACTGATGTTCTTTACTCTGAGGACCCTACACAGTATGTGTTATACTATCAGTAAACCTGAAGGTTTGAATACAATATAATTACTGTTTAGATAAAAAGCTGTTATTGTTAGTCTCAGACAATGTAATACATATGACTGTGATGCCTTATGTGAAACTCAGTTTATTAATGTCAGCTGTTTATTTATTTATTTATTTGTTTAATATAGCACCCTTATTAAGCACTGATCACTGGTTATCAGAATGACCTTCTAATATTTCTCTGTACATAAAATGATGAGAACTATTTTATTCCTCCCTCAGTAAAACTATTTTGCAGTTACATGTGATTTTTAGATGCCACCATCACTGTGCTGAATGTATTGTTAGCTAAAAATGTCATTATCGATTATTGGCCTACAAAGTGCATTAAAGTGACACCTGGGTGAATTGTAAAGTCACCCAATCCTGCCTAGCAGATTTATATCTGTCAACAGCTGTAACATAGTGAGGTGAAGCAGCAACTTCAGAAAATATACACATTGAGAGAGCAGAATATTTTTTCAGCCTTCTGGGGAAGAAGACCAGTTCTCTACTAAGGAATATGTTTAAGTAAATGGAAAAATGGGAAAGGCTGAGGTTACCACAGACAGTGAAAATAACATTGCTGCATATTTAGGTTTTTACATGACTTGTACAAATATGGGTGGCAAGAATTTTTCTTATAGGGTTCTGTCAGAATAGAGCACATTGCTTCCCAGCTTACATACTAAACAAAAGCATTCATCCTACTGTAGGATCAAATCCTACCTCTTGGGATAGGATAAAGTTGTCTGCTTTTCGTAAAAACATTCATTTCTCTGACCTTTTTCCCCTCAGTCCCGGTCTCTGTAGACTTGATATATAAAGCATATCTCTCAACCTTTGAACATTGAAAATAGGTACAAAGCCCTTGAAATATAGGTACATTCAGCCCCAAAAAATGGGCATCTAATTTACATAACATTTGAATACCAAATAGCACCTAACTCTTCTTGTTTCCAGTAGGAATATGGGAAGCTACTCAGAAGCATATATTTGAAAAAAAAAAAACACAACACACTATCAAAGAGACAGCAAAAAAATCTATAGTTTTTAACATTGATTGGAAGTGTTGTAGCAGTAGCCACCCTACCAGCTATATTAATCTTTTTGGTTATTCTCAAACCATTACCTCCCCTACCAAGATAAACAAGCCTAATAAGAAAGAAAGTACCTTAGATTGGATTCTCATAAATAATCATCCCCAGACATATGAAGCTGGAACCCTCCCTGATGATGCAAGTGACCACTCACTAACCTACATCATCAGGCTTAAATCCAATCTACCTAATCCAACCATATCTAGGACAATTAGAACCAAGAAAAACTTTAATCCCGATCTCTTCCAGAGAAAACTAAGAGCCTGGTAACTGGTTTCCCTTAAAATACCTCACACTGGAGGAAGCTGTTAATTACTTTAATTCTAACTTCCTAGCCATACTAGACCACCATGCACCAACCCGCTATATTAGAATGAGAACTAAATCTGCCCCATGGCTTTCAAAAGAAACCAGGCAAAAAATCCATCTCAGAAATAAATACTGGAATAAATCTCGTTTAACTAAAAACCCAGTAGACCAACAAAACTTCATACAGCTGAGAAATGAAACTAAAAAAGCTATACTGTTTGACAAAAGAAACTACTACCTACAATTCCAGCAGACTCACTATAATAAACCACAAAAGTTCTGGGTGAGTATTAATCAGTTATTACACCCAGGTCAATCCATCACACCAAACCCACAAGGCACAGACCAGGAGAATTCCAAGCAGACTGCTAATGCCTTTAATTCCTTTTCACTGAGGCCATTCAAATTCTTGCCAGTCAGTTATCTACTCAGAACTTAACTATATCCAACTCTAACTCTAACCCATCCCCTCCATTTCTCTTCCAACCAGTCCCAACAATATATATTCTTACCCTTATCCAAAAACTGAAACCGTGCACTCCTTCAGCAGACCATCTACCCGCTGAATATCTACAAAAGGCAGCCATATCCATCGCCTATCCCATTTCCATTATCATGAATAGAACCATCAGTGAAGGACACATCCCTAAAATCTGGAAAGACTCCCATATTACCCCCTTCACAAGGGTGGGAACTCTACTGAACTCTCCAATTACCATCCCATAGCCCTACTTTCTCCCTTAGCAAAGATCATGGAAAAATGCATCCACAGACAATTGCTAGACCATCTAATCCAAAATAACTTACTTTCAAACTCTCAACATGGTTTCAGACCTTCCCACAGCACTACTACTGCCCTCCTTTCCTTTACTGAGTGTATTAACAAAAAATGTAACCTCAATATGCTTTCCTCTGCACTGTTTATAGATCTGTCTAAGGCATTTGATATGGTAAATCACCAACTACTTATAAATATCCTCAAATCCCTGTCATGAGATGCACTAGCTATAAAATGGTTCCAGTCCTACTTAGAAAACAGACAACAGGCTGTACTTTGGCATAACATTCTATCTATCCATCTGCACGTTAACATTGGTGTTCCTCAAGGGTCCACATTAGGACCTCTCCTGTTTTCTATATTTATCAACGTCCTTCACCTAGCAATCCCCCAAGCTACATGCATACAATATGCAGATGATTCCACACTTATATGCTCAGCCACATCTATATCTGAACTTCACTCCCTTACCCAAAATGTGTTTAACACAGTTGAACAATGGTTTACACAGCGCTGTCTCCTTTTGAATCCCAAAAAAACGAAACTTCTCCTTTTTACTCCTACTTGTAAGTTCCCTCCAATAGACTTCACAGTAACATCCAATAATGTTACTCTCATATCCCCAGATCCAACTACCAAACTACTAGGTATCACCATAGATAACAACCTTAACTTCGACACCCATATTAACAATACTCTAAAATCTGTTAATAGAAAACTAGGCTCTGTCTCTAGAGGATCAAACCCTTCCTCTCTCCTGCAGCTAGAATAAATATTGCTCACACCCATCTAATTTCTACTCTCCTCTATGCTTCACCCATATATACTAATCTCTCTAAAAACAACCTTAATAAAATGGAAAACTCCTACAATAACATAGCCAGATTTGCTACAGGTAACCCTTTCAGAACCCACCACTGTTTTAATCTAAAGCAGCTAGGATGGCTTGAATTACAAAATCAGCTTAAATTCCACCAACTGACCATTGCCCATAAAACCCTTTACCAACCTACCAATACCCGTATACTATCTACCCTCATTACCTCCTACAACAATCTAAAGACCTTACGATCATCACATAAACTTCTTGTAAATATTTGTAAATCAAACAACAGGGCTGGGGACTCTCTTTTCTCTAATACTGTTGGAAAATCCTGGAACCTTCTTCCTAACAAACTTTCCTCTCTTCCCTCTATATCACTCTTTAAAACCAAATTGAAACTTTTCCTCAGAACACACTGGTTGTGCCCCTGTACTAAACCTGACTGATCAACTAGCTCTTCTTACTTGGTTCAACCTACCCTCCTCTTCTCAGTAATCAAGTTCCTTTTCTTAATAGCAACTTACCTTATCCTTCTATACTATTACTCACATCTTCAGAATCTCATTAAGGAGACTATTTTTACTAATATGTTGTATAATTTCAGCTCCTACTTTTTCTTTATGACTACTTGTATACTAATATAGTGTATAATTCAGCTGCCATAGTTTTCTTCATGATGTATTGCAACTACATTTTGTATTGTACTAATTGTATCTGCATATTTTGCACTATGTTATGAATGAATTACCTCTTTGATTATTCTCTGTACTGCACCTGCAATTTTCATTGTATACATTAATTTTTGTATATGTGATTTTGTTTGTTTCCTCGGAGCTTATCTCCCCGGGCCTCTACTGAAAATGGACATATATCCAATTAGACTAGCCCAGTCAACAAATGTAAAATAAAATAAAATAAATAAACAAAATAAAATAGCCTTCAAGGAACTGTACTGCAAGTTTCAACTACACAAGGTAATTTATATTTGCTTCTGAAAAAGGGAATTGGAAGAACAAGAAAATGTATAACCTGTTTCTTTAAATTATTGTTGCCAGTAGTAATATTGGTCATGTAGTATTGTTTTCTGCGTATTAGACAGCTTATAAAATCACATGTGATGAGGGGTATTCAGAAAATTGTGTGAATGGGTAAATCAAGGTTATAAATATGGACATACCTCTCAAAATAGGCACATCGCATGTAGGGGTGAATCAGGCCTTAAAATAGGAACAATCCTCCAGAATATGTACAGTTGAAAAGTCTGTTACAAAAGTTCCCAAGTTGTTGTATCTTTTGGCTTTTCCCAGTTAGGGGTCGCCACAGCGGAACTCCGGTCCGCTAATGATTGGCAGCAGATTTTTACGTACCGAGTTGCCAGCCCTGACGTACAACCTTTAACGAAGGTATGCCCATTCACGCATGTCTCCACACAGACGACTCAGAAGAAAAGCAAGTCCTCAATAATAGATTATATGTATAACACCCTCCACTTCCCCTCCTCTGTATGTTACACTGTTTTAGTATCTTTGTTCTTTTATTCAATTTAAAACAATATCGTAACTGCAAGGTTTACAGAAAACAAGACTGAAAAGTACTATTAGTAGCACTGTATGCTGAAAGATGCTTTATTAAATGGCAGACTACTTTTAACACATAACTTTTAAAAGTTATATTAAAAATAGTTTTTTATAATGACATTATTACTGAGACAGGAGCTTTAAAATTTGACCGCGATATGAATTTTGTGCATTTTCATATTGAGAAATGAGACATCTTGCTTATAGTTTTTAAGAATGCTGATGCCTCAACCTCCATTTTAAACATTCTAGAAAATAATTTGTTTTCTGCATGATTCACAATCCATATGACTGCAACATGATTACTCTAATTTGCAGAGATCTCCTTTAGCTGCTGCTGCTGTCAGAAAGGCTTAAGAGTGAGGGTATATTTACCACTGCTGGTGCTAACGCGAGAGCTGCTGGTGCTGCCAATATCAACTGATCTTTCCTGTAAATTGCTAATCAGTGCAGGCTTTCTTATAACTTCTTGAAAGAAATTTTAACAAATACTGTTTCACCAAACACATTAAATGAAGAAGCATTTGCTAAAGAAAAGAAAAAAAAAACTACAAAAAAAGCATTTCCTGTGCAGTAGCCCACATCTCCCATTCAGCATGGCAATGCTTCCTGCATAACTCTACTTAATTTAATCAATTCCTAAGTTGTTGCACCTTAGAGGAAAGGAGAACTTTTTTTTTGTAGTTTTGGTGCAGTGGGATACACACAAGCGCGTTCACACACACACACACACACACACACACACACACACACACACACACACACACACACACACACACACACACACACACACACACACTAAGCACAAAACTGTTTTCCATCAGGTTCCAATGTAGGAAAAATGTTTTAAATGATCTTGTATCAATGCTTTATCATGAGAGTATGCATGTGGAGTGAAATAGCCAATAGTAGCATGCAAGACATAGATGTAGGCATTCCTTCTTTTGTCATCCTGACAGGAGTTCTGCCATTCCCTGCTCCAAAAGTATGTCCTGATATCCTTCCATGCCCTGCTAAAAGCATATATCTTGATATCCTGCTATGCCCTGCTCTAAGGATATGTCCTGATATCCTTCTATTCCCAGATCCAAGCATATGTCCTTATCATAGGTTCATAGGTTCATAGGTTTATACTAGGCTATCTGCCCTAAGGCATTTATAAGCCTAGCCCAAATTTTTGTGGCTTACGCCACCCCTTATATGAAAAAATACTGTGCCCATTAGTTTGTTGTGCCTCTGTCCAGCAGTGACACAGAGATGATTCCCGGGGTAAACCTACGATCTCCCATCCACAGGTCAAGATTTCTCTTGAACAGAGCCAGTGAGGTGCTCTGCCTCACATGGACCGGGATTTTATTCCACAGCATAGGGAGTCTCTGAGTGATAAATCTATCCCTCCAGCACGTCCTATTTATGTCCGTGCTAAGGTTTAAGTCGCTTGCTCTAGTGGTTTTGGTGGATTTGGATTTTTTGAGTTGGAGCATGTCCATTAATTCCGGGTTGGACATGGCCTTGTATGTCAGGCACATGTCACCTCTGAGCAGACGGTATGCGACTGAATAGAGCTGGAGTTTCTTCAATCTGGCAGCATATGACAGATTTTGGAGTCCCTTTATCCTTTTGGTGAGGAACTTTTGGGGTCTCTCCAATTGCTGCAGATGTTGGGTGAGATACATCCCGAATGGAGCATTGTACTCGATCATTGGTCTGATAAGTGAAGAGTATAGTGGAACAATGACCTCACTAGATCTGGATGTGAATCCCTTCATGATCAGGTGGGCAATGTAGAAGGTCTTTCTAACCACTTTAGCAACGTGAGTGTCAAAAGAAAGGCCACTGTCAACCTGGGCCCCCAGGTCCCTGATAACCTCTTCTGTGCTTAGTGGATTGCCACCTATATGGTAGCTTGGGGTTACCTTGTTTTTCCCTAAGGGTATGACTATACATGTTTTGGCGTTTAACTTCAGGCCATGGCTCTGGCACCAGCTATCTGTTTCCGTGAGTCCCTTCTGAAGGATATCCGTGTCCGATGCACTTTCCACTATGGCCCAGTTTGCAGTCGCCTGCAAACTTTGTCAGCCAAAGTCCTCCCATGTTGGCCTGTACTTCTGAGAAGTAGATGCCGAACAATAGGGGGCCAAGGACCGAGCCCTGTGGGACACCACTTGTGACCGGCTTGGAGTCTGACATAGCGCCAGCAACTCTAACCCTGTGGGTTCTGTCCTTAAGCCAGTTTGCAACCCATCTTGTGACATATGGGTTTACATTTAAGCTGGTAAGTTTTTCTACAATTCCCGAGTGGGGTATTGTGTCGAAAGCCTTTGCAAGGTCAAGGTAGGCTGTATTGACTGCCTTTCCCTCATCAATGGCCTTGGTGACTGTTTCGAAGAAGTCGACCAAGTTCAAAAGGCATGATCTTCCCTTGACGAAGCCAAACTGGGTCGGTTCCAATGTCTGCAAGTCCCCTATATCTTTGTTTATGAGCTCCATTATGATCCTCTCCACAGCTTTGCAGACTAGACTTGTTAAGCTTATGGGGCGGTAATTACCAGGGTCCGTAGAGGCACCGCCTTTGTAGAGTGGGACCACAGTTGCCGTACACCACTCCTTGGGCACGTATCCTGTGGTAAGGCTGAGATTAAACAGCTGCCTTATGTGCGGGTTTAATTCCTCATTTAGCTCGTGTAGCACACAGCCGGGGACACCATCCGGTCCCATTGATGCTGTGTTTTTAGCTTTAGAGAGAGCAGCTTTCACCTGCGCATTTGAGATGTCTGGGAGGCTACACTCCACTGGGATAGTTATCTCTCCTTTAGGGGAGAGGGTGAAGTTTGCACTGAACCTGTCTGCCAGTATGTTGGCAATGTCTGTGGGTTCAGTGATTTTTGTATCATTTTAGACTAATTCTGAGCATATCTGGGAGTTTCCACCCAGGTTCCTAACATAGCTGAAAAAGGCCTTATGATTGTCCTTTGAATCCATGGCAATTTTTCTCTCAAAATTGGCCTTAGTTGATTTTATGAGTGCTCGTATTTTTTACTAATAATGATCAGGGGTGACTTCCCTTTTATGGATTTTGTTCTATCATGTAATAGCTTTCTCCTCTTATTGTAAAGTTTGTTAATGGCTGGGGTCCACCAGACTGGACGTTTGCCCTTTGTGGAAAGAGTCTTGGTTTTATTTGGGATTGCCTGATCCATGCAGTCCTGGAGGTGGTCATAGAAGGCATTTGTAAGGGCTTCCGCAGCTTGGGTTGTGGTTTCCACTGGATCAGGGGCCTTGAAGGATACCACACCAGTCTTGAGTAGTGTGAAGTTTGCTTTAGAGAAGTTCTTCACTGTGGTCTTTTTTGTTTGGGGTGGGGGCGGGATGTGGATTTCCAGTGAGATTAGTTTATGATCAGATCTCACCAATGAGGGATATACTTCCGTGTGGAGCATTTTGTCCCCATGTTTGTGATAATGAGATCTAGTATATTTTCTCCTCTCGTGGGAACAGTGACTAGCTGTTCCATGGCATTTGAATTTATGAACTCCAGGAACCGTTGGGCTAGAAAGTTAGGGCTTGAGTAATGTTCCCAGTCTATATTCGGGTAGTTGAAGTCACCCAATATGATGGTGTTTGGAGATACATTTATACCCTCCAGTGTCTTCAGGAAGGCTGTGTGGGGTTCCTGAGTTTGAGAGGGTGGCCTGTAGCATGCTACAATTTGTAGAGCAGTTTTGCCTATGGTTAGTTGCACCTGGATGGTTTCAAGCTTAGGCGTTGCCACCAACCTGGAGGTGTGGGTATCCTTTATGAATATGGATACACCCCTCCTTTTGTGGTGTGGACCGGGTTTTGGGGGAACGCATGATATGAGGTAAAACCTAATAGTGCCGGGGTGCTCTCAGGAGCCTTGAAGCAGGTTTCAGTTACAGCACAGACATCGATGTTCTCCATACTGAGAAGGGCCTCGAGTGCATGCATTTTGAGATTTAGACTTCTGGCATTGAGCAGCATTACCCTCAGTTTCTTCCCATTTTTGTTTTCTAGGGTGGTAGGTTTAGAATTTGAGCCTTGCCTAAAATAGGCACTATGGGGGTGGCAAGAGCCTTAGCCAATATCCGAATCCCAGGGGTGACAGGTGCAAGCCGTCCCTCAAAGCAGCGGGGCTTGTCAAGCATGTCATCGCAGGCAGACAGACACTGGATCCCCTTTGAATGACACCAGACATTAAGCCAATTGTTAAAGCTGATCATCTTGTCTCTATATTGTGGCATCATTCTTGGTGAAGGAAGGATACTGCTCAGGGTCAGGGTCATACCTGCCTGGGCTACATAATCAGAGAGCTCCTCTATGTCTCTTTTCATGTAGTCCAGGAGGTACGCCTCAGGTCGTTCACACCAGCATGGACAATGACTGTGTCATATTTGTACTTGCCGTGGAGTGACCCGAGTGCTTGTGTTATGTGGCGGATTCTAGCGCCCGATAGGCAGCTTACTGTGACCCTCTCCTTGTTCAGCCTGGTGAGTGGGACGTCAGTGTGTCTGACTATGGAGTCACCTATGACAAGTATGTTTGGTGTTGTATTTGGCCTTAAGGGCTGTGACTGCTTTGCACACTGCTTTTGTGGTTTATGTGTTGCTTGTTGGGTGTCTTGAGGTAGCAGTTGTTTGGCTGTCTGCTTTGGAGGCCTCTGCTGTTTAGGTAAAATTTTACTCAGAACCTCCGAGTATGTCTTTGTGTGTTTATGTGTTTGATTCAGTGGTGTGGTAGCATTATGTGAGGCTGGTTTTGTGGTGTGTGTAGTTGCCTTCTCCTCCTGTCTGGTCTTGCCAGTCCTGAGTTGAGAGAGCTCAGCCTCCAGTTTGGCTAAATAGCTGCATCTCTCGCAAGTATTTGTGTTATGTGGGAGGAGGAGAGGGTTGTCTGTGTACATGAGGCAGTTATAACATTGCCTCAAGATTCCCAGATTCACCAGCTGGACCGGAGAGGAGATTGACAACTGACCTTTGGACATGCTAAAATAATATTGGGAATTCCTTAATAATTGAAAACAAGGGCCAGTGGGGAGTGAGGGTGTAGTGCTTTTAATTTTTAGTGCTGACTTATATAATTGCTTTAGTGAGCAAGTGCCAGGTAACTTGAGTGCAATGTGTTACAAGTAACTAAATGCAACAATGACAGACAGTAACTTTCTTTCAAGTGAAACAAGGAAATAAGTACAGTAAGCAATGCAGATATCACTAGTGATCCACAGGAGCTGAGAAGCCGTATTAGGTGGAATTAGCTTCCAGGGAAATAACAAGCAAACAAACAACAAGCATATAAACAAAGCTAGATTCAGCAGGCCTGGATCTAGTCTATGCTAGAGCAAACAAGGTGTACCAATTTCAGTAAGATACAGTTCAAATATTCAGGCACTATAAACCTTTAACCAGAAATTCCCAGCTCAGAAGGGCAGAGTCCAGCCTCTTCTCCCACAAGAATGCAGACCACAAACCTTCTTAATGTAAAATAACTGGCCTGAAGCCCAAGTGCCTAAACCAGAACTAATACACTTGGACACTGGGCTCTCAATCAGCAGTTCCCAACTTAGAATGATGAAAGCTACCTGTCCTGCCACCACAGTGCTTGCCACAAACCTTCCTAATGTAAAACAACTGGTCTGAAGCCCAAGTGCTTAATCCAAAAGACTTAGAATGATAGCTACACTTTAATAAAGTTACAACCAAGCAGTAATAAATACAATTGAATACTTTAGAGAATGTCTGGATTAGTGCTCAAGTTACACAAACAAAGCTAGACCCAGCAGGCCCGAATCCAGTCTATGCCACAGCAAACAAGGCGCACCAACTTCAGTAAGAAGCAGTTCAGATATGCATGCACTATAAGCCTTTAACCAGAAATTCCCAGCTCAGAAGGGCAGAGTCCAGCCTCTCCTCCCACAAGAGTGCAGACCACGAACCCTCTTAATGTAAAATAACTGGCCTGAAAGCCCAAGTGCTTAAACCAGAATTAATACACTTTTAGAATAACAGACACTGAGCCCTCAATCAGCAGTTCCCAACCTAGAAGGATGTAAGCTACCTGTTCTACCACAACAGTGCAGACCACAAACCCTCTCAGTGCAAAACAACTGGTCAGAGTCCAAACTCCTGCTAGGAGTCAGCTATGTCACAAGAGTCTCACCAGACTCTCTCCACAAGGAAAGTGAACTTGGTACATTGATTGGACAACTGATTCCCAACCCCATCTGCTAAATGCTCTAGGGTTTCCAGAATCAGAACCAGCTATCCTGTTTCTTTGTTAGTTATTCAACATTCCAAGTTAACCTCTACTTAGAAAAGGTATCTGTATTTGAAAATAGCAATAGCTGATAACAATCACTTTTATTAAATGAACATCACCTTGTCAGTGAATCTTGTTTCAGCACAACAGTGATTCCTGCCTCAAGTATCTTCAGTTTGTACTGCAGTATCTTGGAGAATATATTAAAGTTGCAGCTTTTTTTCCATCACTTATCCATTCTTGATGCAGTACCTGTTGTAATTATTTTTTATTCTTGGTATTACCACTATCCCTCCAGGCCTCTGCATGAACTTGTGACCTGAAAGTGTGCATCTACATGAAACCTACTTATGGAAAGCTGACAGTTGTGTTCGCAGGTCAAAACAAGGCAGACGGTTGTTTGCATTGATTAATATTATATGCAGATTAATTTGTAAATGCATATTAAAATTAATTCCAGAAACAGCCCCAGCCACCCATTTCTAGGATATACTTACAATTTTTTACTCATTAATTAAATTCACTGCTTATGCCTGTGGTAGTGCTACTGGCAGGGAAAAGTAGCATCTGTCAAAGCAGACCATATGATTGCAGGCAAGAATGAATGAAATAATTGCTAAAGTAATTATAAAAAAAATATTGATAAGTGAACTGCAAAGCTGTACAGCTACTTCATGAAAAAAACTGTTGGCATATAATGCTGGTTTTCAGCAATTGTATGACTTTTTGAGTTAGAACTATTTGCAAAGTAGCTGCAGTAACCTACTTTTCTGCTGACTATTATTGTAACAAGGGCCTGTGTTTAAGCTTGCAGCTGATATGTAAATGTTTGCCAAGACATGATAAAATTACTTAGATTGTATACTCCTTAATATTTCCTTGCAACTGACCCCCCCCACCTTGCCAAACAAAAAGTGCCAGGAATTAGTATTTGTCATACATTGAGACCAGCTGCTTGAAGCCATTTTCTTACATTAGTTGTTATGTAATGTGGCAGTCTCCTGTCATGAGGTGAAGGGAGGATGAGAGCGTTGAATGGTTCTGAGTTGAAGATCGTAAGAAGCCTTTAATTCTCAAGCTTACCTGAATTTTGATACTGAGATTTCATTCCTGAAGCTTCCTAATTGTACTTTAAAACTTGCAATACATTTGCTTTAATTTTTGGATTCTCCTTGTAAATATTGATAAGAAAATCATTCACATGTACCATGATGAAAGGATAGAAGAGTAGGTTTGCAAATCAGCTTAAAAGAATGCTGCCTGATTCTGCTTTAAGAATGTAGTGGTAAATAAGCTTTTGTACAGTATGGTTCTCAGTGGCTGGGAGCAGATTGTCTCTCGGTATGAAGCATTGTTTTACACAGACGAACAGCAATTAAAAGAAGAATGCTTTGGACCCAGGCAATGGAAGACAAGTTTATACTGTTATGTTGTTCTGTCAAATAGACACATGCATGCACATAGGCACACACACACACACACACACACACACACACACACACACACACACACACACACACACACACACACACACACACACACACACACACACACACACACACAATTACTGTTTATTTACCTCATTTCTGAAACAGGAGGAGGTTATGCAGTGTCTTTCCCAATATCAGTGTGGAGGCAGAGGGTTCACGGGAGAATTAAAATTTTAGAATTCCAACTCTCAATCTAACTTGTTCTTTCTGGAACAGACTGTATATTCTAGCAGGACGCGATGTTGTTTGCTGTGATGTAGCAGATGCAACATTTGAGACCTGAACTAGGACATCTGGCTTTAGATTCCAAAATAATTACTCCTTCGTCTAATTTCCATATTTTTCTTTTAGAAGATTAGCTTCTGCTTTTATCTTTTGTTTTTCTTTTTCCTTTTTTTTATGCACGTGAACACCTGGGACACTCAAATGACTTTCAGTGTTGCATTACAAAAGGCAAAAATATTTGTCTGTCAAAATTTATTTAAAATTATTGTATTTCTAGCTCAGATCAACATTCTATAATATTAAAGGTTTTAGAAGTCAACAGATTTCAAGAATGGATATACTGCACAGGTAGTGCTTAAAATTAGGCCATCAGTGGTTGATTTTCAATTATTTCTGTGCTATAAACCCTAGGATGAACTAATTTGTCAGCTGAGGAAAAATGTTCCTGTTCTTGGGGTCAGGGCACTTTTTGACATTTAACTCAAAAAGTTTGAATAAATACAGCAGTTAATGCAGCTGCCATGCAACATAGCTGCTGAGAGTATGCGGGTGCTTAGATATTAATAGCTGACAGCACTATTAAGGCATGCCTCTTGTATGCAGATATTTTAATTCACAGACACTCATGCACATGCACAGTACAGCACACACACACACACACACACACACACACACACACACACACACACACACACACACACACACACACACACACACACACACACACACACACACAGCCAAAAGTGGGGAGGGGATGCTTTTATTTATGGAATACAGGATGTTGGTTTGGCCTCATCTTTAATCCTGACCTCCCATCCCCCTACCAACATATATACACTCATTACCAAATAAGCTAAGCTGTGAAACCTGAGCCCCCTTTTAGGATAAAAGCGTCTATTCCCAGTCTATCAATAATGGAGTCATCATGAGGTGTATCAGCCCATCAATAATGTATTGAAAGGACAGGTCTAAGTCCTTACGCTGCCTCACGCTAATGAAAAGTGCACTTAATGTGTATCTTCACAAACGTGGGCATTCTTCCCGTCTCTGATCCAAAGCTGTATCCATACTATTCTTACTCCTAAACTGCAATTATCTCAGAGTCCAGGGGAAGGATTACAGCTTTACTCCTTACTAGAGAGGTGCCACCCCTTCCAAGCCAAAAGAGCTCAAGCTAGCTAATGCATTTTGAATGCTTAGAATAAAACTAAATAGTATTTAAAGAAGTAGTAGTACTTTTCTTTATACTTGGGTACTTTATGGCTTAATATGAAAAATACTCATTTTATGGTGTGATCCCAGATAGAAAAGCAAGCATAACCCCATATATATATGTGTGTGTGTGTGTGTGTGTGTTTATATATATATATATATATATATATATATATATATATATATATATACACACACACATATATGTATAAAACTGATTCTGTTTTCATTTGCCAACATGCAGAAACATTGATGCTCATTAGATTGATTTCTGTACATTAAAATTCACTAAAACTGGAAAAAAAACAGAGAACAAATGTTTTCTTTTTGGGATTGCCCAAGTAAAGAAAAATTAACAAAACCTTCAGAAGTAATTTGTGAGAATAGTGGTACTGTTAAGGGAGGAGGGCCACGGTGGTGCAGCGGTTAGCGTTGCCGCCTCACAGCAAGAGGTACTCTGGTTCAATTCTCGGCCAGAGTGCCTTCTGTGTGGAGTCTGTGTGTTCTCCCTGTGATTGCATGGGTTTCCTCCGGGTGCTCTGGTTTCCTCCCACATCCCAAAAGACATGCTGTAGGTGGATTGGACACTCTAAATTGGCCCTAGGTGTGAATGTGTGCATGTGTGTGCCTTCTGCGGAAGGTTGGGTGTCGGGCTGGCAACTCGACACTGTACAACTCCACTGCCAATCATGAACAGAGAGGTGATCCGCTGTGGCGACCCCTAACTGGGAAAAGCAGAAAGAAGAAGAAGTGGTACTGTTAAGGGAAGGGTTTTTTGGTAAGGTGATATGATGGGTTGGACTGAGGTAAAGAGGTAGGATTAGGGTTAGAGTCAACACCCAAAAGGGAGGATGCTGCAGTCCGGGCTTTGCTCTGTGCACCGTATAGGAGTCCAGTGGTATGAACAGACTTGTAGTAAAAACATTTTTGTAAAATGCAGTATATATTTTAAGGACTAAGGACAGGGTTACTGTATTTAGGAGGTGCAGGAAGGTCTGGGCTGCACTGCTTTATGCTATGAATCTCAGCCTGTATTCAAACAGCAAATGTAGTGATATTCACTCATATTTACATGTAGCTAATTATGATGTCTCAAAGCTCAACAAGTAAAGTAGTGACCTAACACTGTTTATGGGAGTGGACTCGGTCTTGTGCACCTTAACCCTTATCCCTGAATCAAACTCATTTTTATATATGTTTCTCTTAACCTTGTTTCAAAAGTTAGGAGAACTTTTTTGTTGAGGCAGAGCCAGTTTTAGATAGCACTTATTTATCTTTTGCTAAAGCAAACAGAGATCTGTTGAGTATGGTAGAGTATGGTAGCAAACAAAAATCTATTCAGTATGAAAGCAGTATCTGAGAGACTAATCTACTGAATTGGTTTCAGTTTGGATTTTGATGGCATACAGAAGTTGTTTTATAGTTCTGAAAAGCCTTGTATTTTGTAGGACGGTTGCCCTGTTGATAACAGGAGCCTCTTAAATTTTTCCAGAAGATT
The DNA here is from genome assembly GCF_019279795.1 of Protopterus annectens. Lineage (NCBI taxonomy): Eukaryota > Metazoa > Chordata > Ceratodontiformes > Protopteridae > Protopterus > Protopterus annectens. The sequence goes on along the minus strand of NC_056746.1, from coordinate 216,052,302 downwards.
ACAATGATGGGTTGTGGCACTTGCTGGAATGGGACAAAATACAAATGTTATTTATTGCTGTTTAAAGTAGTTGAGTGTTTGCAGGTAAATGTGGAAAAGGGTAGGGAATGTTCCAGTTTAGAAATGAAGACATTCCTTGCTATTGTCAATTTTCTTTTATTTGCCAGCATTTCAGTAAGCATGTAAAAGTGTTTAAGTTATACTACTTTTTGTTGAACAATAGTTTCTGTATGTGTCATAAAATATATTATGGGGTCAGTCAGTCCCACGGCACAGATAGATAAAGCCCAGACTGCACCACAGTTGACCTCAGTTTGACTAGAGGCATAGGTGCTGGATGGACCTGGGGGAGTGACAATGAAAATTAGTGGGTGATGCCAACTTGCCCATTCTGGGAAGAGGGAGCCAGCTTGGCTCACAGCATTGGCTATCACTGCAGCATGAAGAGCCTAGTGTGCTCCATGATGCAAGTGATGTGCTTCTCGGTTGGCAGGTTACAGATGCACAGAAGTGGGCATTTTCACCTCCCATAGCAGCTACAGTAGAGCTTGCAGGCTGTAGATGGAGTGTAAAAGGGCAGTCCACAGAATCAACAGATTAGTCCACTACCTAACACCCTCAACTCTTCTGATAAACAAATGGTCTGGAAAGCTGTCACCCAATGGAGTAATGAATGGGTTAATCGGGTGTAGGTAAGGGGGTCACTGGACCAATCCTGTGGATAAAAAATAAAGATATTATAGGCCGAGATATTAAACTGTATGTACCTTTAAGAAGCATTTCCAGATGTAGGCACATGCATATAAATAGTGAGCATGTGCAGGCAGCAGTGCCATTTTGAGAGAACAGCCAGTGTTACCATGTATGAGTGTGGTAGTCAGTCTGTTTATAAGTTTATTTAAGTTACAAAGCCTCATTCCTGATGTGTTTGTGTATAACAAAGCTGCTTGAACTGAACCCACAACTGCTTGTCTGTTTTATCCTGACCGGACGAGCAACATGGAGTCAGAAGTGAGATTGAGAGAGCAACTTCTTTAAGCCATGAGGCGCAGAGCTGAAGGTGAAGGAAGATTGAACTGGATGAGCGATAAAGAGCTCAAAAGGTCAAAGAGGGCCAGAAATGAACTTAAGGTAACCAGAACTTGCACAAATTATTTGTTTTGCAAAGAAAATGAAACAGAGCACTTGTAAGGCACAAAATGCATTATTAATTAAACGAGCATCACAAAACATATTATTAATCAAACGAAAGGCACAAAACACATTATCAATGAAATGAAATGTTCAAAACCATGATATTTGATAAAAATAGCAGAAATATTCATATGGGGCTCATAATTACCTCTGATTTGCATAACAAGCATATTTAAAGTAAAACGAGCACAAGAAAAGTATAATGGGCATGATAAGAGGTTGAAAGGGCATAGCGAGTACAATAAAAGGGCAAAATAAGCTTAAAAGGCAAGGCAACTGCATGCTTTTTAGTAATAGACCATGTGTGGGCACAAACTACTATTTTGCATTGGCTGAAGTCATTCAAAACATAACTAGAGTTGTTTGAAGTATTTCAGAGTGTGCAAAGTGTTTGCAGAGTATGCGCCTTATTATGGTGTAATTATTTCAAAGACTTTATTATATGGAAAGTACAGTTATAGTGCAAAGTGCAATCAAAGTACAGTCATTTTGAAAAGTTTCTTGTGTACATTTATTGTCAGAGTGCTGCCATTTCAAAGTGTTTCTTACATTGTACAGAGTTATTTCGCAAAGTACAGACATTTGAAGAGTTTCTATGCTGTGTACAGATTATCTGCAAAGTGCATTCATCTCAAAGTGTTTCTTATAGTTTCATAGGTTCATAGGTAAGTACTAGGCTAATGGCCCTAGGGCCAATGTAAGCCTAGCCCAATAGTGTTCCTAGTCATCTGGCTTACTAGACGTTAGTTCCCTGTGCCCCTATCTAGCAATGGGATTGAAGTGATCCCCGGGGTGAATTTTCTATTTCCCATCGACTCATCAATATTTCTGTTGAAGAGGGCCAGTGAGGTGCTCTGCTTGATGGGAATGGGGAGTTTATTCCAGAGTATTGGAAGTCTCTGAGTTAGGAACCTACCCCTCCAGCAAGTTCTGTTTAATGTGGTGATAAGGTTGAGGTCTTTGGAACGAGTAGCACGGAGGGATTGGGATTTTTTCAGATGAAGCATGTCTAGCAAAACTGAGTCAGACATGGCTCTGTATGTCAAGCAGAGATCGCCTCTAAGTAGGCGACATGAGAAAGAGTAAAGTTTTAGTTTTTTAAGTCTATCCGCTTAAGGAACATGTTTGAATCCTAACATTCTCTTTGTGAGGTACTTCTGTGGCCTTTCCAGTTGTTGGAGGTGTCTAGTGAGGTACATGCCAAATGGGGCATTGTACTCTATAAGGGATCTGATGAGGGCCAAGTAGAGAGAGATAATGACTTCTTTTTTCATGGATGAGAACCCTTTTGTGGTGAGATGTGCCATGTAGAAGGACTTCCTAACTACAGTTGTGACGTGGTTGTCAAAGGAGAGATTGGTATCTACCTGTGTCCCTAGATCCCTTATAACACCTTCAGAGTAAAGTGGGCTCCCTTCATTATGGTAGTTTGCGGGCACTGTGTTTTTCCTGAAGGGAATGATGATGCATTTTTTGGCATTGAGCCTAAGGCCATGGTTTTGGCACCAGTCATTAGTTTCCGTTAGGCCTTTTTGTAGGATGTCCACATCAGCTTGAGAATCAATAATAGCTCCCAGTTTGCAGTCATCCATGGATTTGTTTGACTAGAGTCCCTTGATGTTGGCTTGAACTTCAGAGAAGTAGATACCAAACAGGAGAGGACCCAGAACCAATCCCTGTGGCACTCCACTTGTAACTGCCTGGTAGTCAGATTTGGAGTCAGCTACTTTCTCTGTGTGGGTTCTGTCAGTGAGCCAGTTGTTAACCCATCTAGTGATATATGGGTTAATAACCCGATTAGTGAGCCTATCAATGATTCCATAGTGTGGGATGGTATCAAAGGCTTTGGCTAGATTGAGGTAGGCAGTGTGGACAGCCTTATCTTCATCCACTGCTCTGGTGATGGCTTTGAAGAAGTCTATCAGATTTAGCAGACATGATCTGACTTTCACAAACCCAAACTGCATGGGGTCCAGGGTTTGATGGTTCCCTATATCCTTATTTATAAGATCCATAATAATACGTTCCATACCCTTACAGATCAAGCTCATCAAGCTGATGGGGCAGTAGTTCTCAGGGTCAGAGTGGGATGACTGTAGCAATGTGCCATTCAGTGGGGACAAAGCCATAACTGAGGCTGTAGTTGAACAGGGCACTAAGGTGTGGTGCCAGTTCTTTTTGTAGATTGTGTAGGACACAACCCAGTATATTATCTGGTCCTATGGAAGCTGTATTCTTAACTTTGGTCAGTGTGGTTTCTACTTGTATAGTCGTGATAATAGGGAGTTGGTATTCCTCGGGTATGTGGATGGGCCCTTTGGGGGGTGAGGGGGGAGTAAAGTCCGCACTAAACCTGTCTGCCAAGATATTGGCAATATCAGTTGCTTCAGTATAAGTGGTGCCATTGTGCTGTAGCTCAGAGAAAATCTGCATATTATTATGCAGATTCTTCACATAACTAAAGAATGCCTTGTGGTTGTCCTTAGTATCTGTAGCAATTTTGTTTTCATAACTTGCTTTGGTGGATTTGATGAGGGATCTCAGTTTTGTACTGAATTTTCCAAGGGAATTTTTCCAGTCATTGGACTTTACCCTTTTCCTGAACAGTTTTTTCCTTCTGTTGTCGAGTTTGTTAATGGCAGAGGTCCACCAGACTGACTTCCTTTTTTTAGAGGAGAGCATATTGGCTCTATTTGTTTTGGCCCTATCTATGTAATTGTGTAAGTGCTCATACAGTGCCTTGGTGTATGATTCAGCAGCCATACTCTCATTCCCCATTTCTATGGAAGACGTGAAGATTGCCACTTCTGTCCATAGAAGCTCAAAATTAGCTTTAGAGAAGTTTTTCACTGTGGTTTCCTTTTTCAGGGGAGGGGGTGGGATTTGGATATCAATGGTGATTAACTTGTGGTCGGATCTGACCAGGGATGGGTTTATCAAAGGAGTAGAGCAGCAGTCCCCCATGTTTGTAATGACTAGGTTAAGAATGTTATTTCTCCTAGTTGGGGTGGGGATGAGTTGGTCCAAGGCATTGGAGTTGATGAATTCCAGGAAACATTGGGCAAAAAAATTGTAGCAGGAGTAGTTGTTCCAACTAATGGAGGGGTAGTTAAAGTCTCCTAGAATAAGGGTATTAGGCTGCACCTTGATCTTTTTCAGAGTGTCCAGGAATGCAGAGTGAGAGTCATGGGATATTGTATGGGATCTGTAGCAGGCTACAACATGGACTGCAGTTTTGTCCAGTAATAACTGTACCTGAAATATTTCTGATGTGTTATGTTGGGCAACAAGTCTGGAGGTGTGTGTATCTTTTATGAAGATAGATACACCTTCGCCTTTGGTGGTTTGGTCATCACATCCCTTAGGGCTATGGTTCAGATTTGGTGGCTGAAATGTGTGATATGCATTGTAACCTGGTAGCGCAGTGTGCTCTCAGGAGCCTTGAACCAGGTCTCTGTTACTGCACAGATGTTGATGTTCTCCAGTTTGATGAGTTCTCTGAGCTTTTTCTGCTGTGTACAGTTTATTCACAAAGTACAGTCATTTCAAAGTATTTCTTACACTGATAAGGGATGGTTTTATAAAGTACAGTGATTTTAAAATATTTTTGTGCTATGTAGAATTATTTGGCAAAGTGCAGTTATTTCAAAGAGTCTCTTGTGGTATTGGGCATAATTACATGTTCTGTCATAAAGTTTTGGCATATTTATATGTGTGTATATTCATATATAATTCCAAGCACCTTCACTACTGCGTGTTGATATGACAGAGGCATTTTGCAGACTAAGTCCACTTGTGTTTGATCATAATATAGCAGAGAATTGGAGAGTATTTGAGCAGGAATACAATATTTTCATACAAGCAGCTTTTTCTGACAAAGATGCATGTACAAGGGCATTCATTTCACTTAACCTAGCCAGGTCAGAGACCATTGAAAGAGAGCACTCATTTGTGTATGCACCAGAAGTATATGCAGGAGAGGGGGAAAATGCCATATTGTTGTACTGGCTGAATCAAGGGAGGACCCTGAGTGCTTAAGAGTACATTAGAGAGGTACTTATTTTATGCATGAGACCAAAACCCAGGTGTAACTTTTGCAGCTTGTATCACTGACTTGAGAAATGAGATTAAAACGTGTAGATTTGGTGATTTGAAAGATGAGTTAATAAAGGACAGGCTTGTATGTGGTGTCAGTAATGATGAAGTGAGAAAAATTTTGCTTTGTAACAGTGATTAAATGTTGAGCAAAGCCATACAGATTTGTCAAATCCATGAGCTCACAGAAAGGCTCACAAGTATGCTTGCAAGTGATAAGAGCTTTCTAACAAGTTCCAAGACTAGCACAGTAAAATGGGAATGCTCAGTGCACTATAAGGCTGAGTCAGCAAAACACAAGTCAAGTCTTATTGTTAACTGTCATAATTGTGGAGCCAACCATGAGTCTAAAAGAGAGAAGTGCTTAGCATTTGGTCAACAATGCCACAAGTATAAAAATGGAATCATTTTCAAAAGTTTTGTAAATCAAGCAAGCCTCATTCAGCTATTAAGAAAGCTCACACAGAAAAGCAAGTTGATCATGCGGAAAACTGCAACCCTTCTTTCTATGTAGATGGTGTATTAGTGGTCAGTGAAAAGGTTAGTTCAGTAGATTTGTTGGCAAATAACAAAGTATTTTGCACTGTCCTGATCAATGGTAAATCCACAGAGGTCCAAGTAGACACTGGTTCAAAGTGTAATGCAATATCAGCAGAAACATTTGCTAGTGTGAGAACTGGTAAGCAACTTAATTTGGCCAGTTGTGCAAAGAAGACCAAAGGCTCAGTACTGCTTTCATGATATTCAGCTGGGATCAATACAGCTTGCAATTTTATATGGTCAAAAGACATTTGCAGTCATTATTAGGTCTTAGAGACAGTTTAAGAATGAAACTGCTTTCTTTAACCAAAGAAGTACATCATGTAAGCACATGTCCCAGTTCCAGTTTTGGTGATGCTATTTTTTCAGAGCATGCTGATGTTTTCGATGACAGGCTAGCCAACTTCTAGTTGTGTACTCCATAAAAGTAGACCCAAAAGCCAGTCCAGTGGTGATACCACAAGAAGAGTTTCAATAGCTATGCAGGACAAAGTCAAGGTCCAGTTAGACAAAATGGTACAGCAAGGTGTGATTTGTCCAATCACAGAACCAACTGAGTGGGTGTCTTCCATGGTAGCTGTTCATAAGAAAAAATTAATAATAAATCAGAATATAAATTGACCCAAGAGAATTGAACAAGCCATTAAACAGACCAAATCACCCTACGCGTACAGTCAAGGAGATTGCCAGCCTCATGCCAAATGTCACTGTTTTTTCTGTGTTAGATGCAAAGAGTTCATTTTGGCAAGTAATGCTTAATCGCAAATTGGTTAATGTTAAATCACTGTCACAAAGCAAAATCTTTCTTACTACAGCATTATTAACACTACAGTCAAGCGTATCCTTTATTAACTCATCTTTCAAATCACTAAATCTGCATGTTTTAGTTTTATTTCTCAAGTCAGTGATATAAGCTGCAAAAGTTTTACCTGGCTTTTGGTCTCTTGTATGAAATAAGTGCCTGTCTAATGTAACATTTGTCTGAGGGTTGCACATTTCTCTAAATTTACATTTTAAGCACTCAGGGTCCTCCCTTGATTCAACCAGTACAACGATATGGAGTTTTTTCCCCCTCTCCTCCATATACGTCTGGTGCATACACAAATGAACGCTCTCTTTCAATGGCTTTTGACCCAGCTACATTAAGCAAAATCAATGCCCTTGTACATGCATCTTTGGCAGAAAAAAGCTGCTTGTATGAAAATATCATATTTCTGGTCAAATACTCTCCAATTCTCTGCTATATTATGATCAAACATAAGCGGACTTGGTCTGTGAAATGCATCTGCCATATCAACACACAGTAGTGAAGGTGCTTGAAATTATATAAGAATATACACACATATAAATATGCAAAATGTTTATGCCAGTACTTGTAATTATTCCCAATAGCACAGCAGACTCTTTGAAATAACTGTGCTTTGCCAAATAAGTCTCTGTAGCACAAGAACACCTTAAAATCACTGTACTTTGTGAAACCACTCCTTATCAGTGTAAGAAATACTTTGAAATGACTGTATTTTGCGAACAAACCATACACAGCAGAAAAAGCTCAGGGTAAGAAACACTTCAAGATGAATACACTTTGCAAATAAACTGCACACAGCATAGAAACTCTTCAAATGACTGTACTTTGCAAAATAACTCTATGTAGTGTAAGAAACACTTTGAAATGGCAGCACTCTGTGAATAAATGTACACAGCCCAAGAGACTTTTCTAAATGGCAGTACTTTGATTGCACTTTACAATATAAATGTACATTGCACATACTCAAGCTCTTTGAAATAATTGCACTGTAATAAAGTACACACTCTGCACACACTTTGCACACTCTGAGATACTTCAAACAACTCTAGTTATGCTTTGAATGGGTTCGGCCAATGTGCAATTGTAGTTTATGCCCACACACGGTCTTTTCCTAAAAACATAGAGTCACCTTGCTTTTTAAGCTTATTTTGCCCTTTTATTGTACTCATTGTGCCCTTTTGGCCTCTTATCATGCTCATTATACTTTTCTTGTGCTCGTTTTACTTTATACATGCTTGTTATGCAAAGCAAAGGTAATTCTGAACTCCGTATGAATAGCTCTGCTACTTTTATCAAATATCGCATTTCGAACATTTTGTTTAATTAATAATGCATTTTATGCCATTCATTTGATTAGTAATATGTTTTGGGCAACTAATTTAATTATTAATGCATTTTGTGCCTTACAAGTGCTCTGTTTCATTTTCTTTGCAAAACAAATCATTTGTTCAAGTTCTGGTTACCTTAAGTTTGTTTCTGGCCCTTGTTTGATCTTTTGATCTCTGTTTCACTCAACCAGCTCAATCTGCCTTCATTTTCAACTCCACACCTCATTGCTTGAAGAAGTTGCACTCTCAATCCTGGTTCTGACACCATGTCGCTCATCCGGTCAAGATAAAACAGACAAGCGGTTGTGGGTTCAGTTCAAACAGCTTTATTACACACAAACACATCTGGAATGAGGCTTTGTAACTTAAACTTAAATAAACTTATGAGCAGACTGACTACCACACTCATACATGCTAACACTCTGGCTGCTATCTCAAAATGGCACTGCTGCCTGCACGTGTTCAATATTTATATGCATGTGCCTACATCTGGAAATGCTTCTTAAAGGTACACATTCTGTAAAAAGCTGGGACCAAAGACCTGTTCATAGACTAGTTTTATTATGAAGATATGAGTAAACTTGTGACCTTCCTCTACAAAGGAAGATTTACATGAAAGTTGAAAGGGAAATTTATGAAACTTCTAATTGAAATGTACAGTGTAACTTTCTGTAGTCTCTTAGGATGATCTAATTGCTTGCATATAATTAAGTCACACAAGAGTTTGAACTCAGGATGAAAAGGGACTATAGAATACAGTTACAAGAGTCTTCAAAAGAAGTAGTCCTTAGTATTCAAATGAGGACTGTTTTCACTGCATGTGAAATCTCTGAATGTGGAAAAAAAATGTTTACTGTTTAATTACGCATTGTTCTACTTTGTGAGAAAAAAATATGTAATAAGATGTAATATGATGTAATCTGCACCCATTTTCTCTTTGAGAAGGAATAATGATTAAAAATGTATATTTCCAACTGAAACCATTATAAAGTCATCTAGTTTAGTCTTTTTTGGAAGATCTTGGTAATCTGTGTAAGTTGCTGTTTGATTTCTGTCTTCTATAATTTTACTAAGTTAAGTCCAGTATTTGCTGAAATATCAAAGGGATTTGTTTAGATTCAGATCACATTCCTTTTTAAGTATTTTATTTTGTACAACTGACTATTTTATGTTCTCTGTGCATCACCTTGATCTCTGTATTTTTAATCTGTATGGGCACTATATTGTTTAAGTAAAGTTTTATTAATTCAATCATAAGATCTCATGACATCTTGTATCTGGTATTTATTATTTATGTACACTTCATTAAATATTTTCTGAGTAGATGGTATTATTTATCACTCTAAGTTGGCAAAACAGTGGTATCAGGATTTAATTAGCTAGATCACATGAACATACTACCAGTGAGATTAATTTTTATAATTTATATTTCCTAAAGAGGTCAGAAAACTGTCATGTTTGGTCTCTAGCTATATGTAGCGTGCTGACAGTACTACCAAATCAGGAAGAAAACTGAGAAATTGGAGAATTTTACCAGCTTTCCCTGGGAACTGTGTGTGTGTGGTGTGTGTGTGCGTCTATGTGTGTGTGTGTGTGTGTGTGTGTGTGTGTGTGTGTGTGTGTGTGTGTGTGTGTGTGTGTGTGTGTGTGTGTGTGTGTGTTTGTGTGAAAATAAAGGCAGTTAACTTAGAAAAGGGACACAAAAGACATTATGGCTCACAGAGAGAAAAGTGGTGAGAAAGGGAATTGGGGTTCTCAACCTAAGACTGAGCTCAGTAAGTGGCCAGTGGTTAGTCCTAGTCTGGGTGTGGATGTTGTAAACCTATATCCAGGAAAGCAGTGCACATTGTCTTTATGCTGTTTGTGCCTTGTTGCATTTGGTGAGTTGATTATTGAACCATGCTTGTGCGAGTTTTTCATTTTTGATTTAACCTGTTGGGTACCAGTGGTGTGGCTTGAGAGACCATCTCTTTGGTATCCATCAGACATATTTAAGGCAGTGGAGCAGGGGCAAGGACTCCAGCCCCTCTCCCTAACATACTTGATGGTGTCATCTGGCATACTGGTTGGCAGTGATGGGATACAAACCTTCCAGTGACAGCCTGGTCTTTACATATGGGTAGAAAGTTGCACCATCCATCACACATGCAAGGTGTTTGTATACCCTCTCAGCCACAATGTAAAATATACAGAAGTTTAGTTTTGCACAGCAGTTATTTGTAAGTTTAGTTTAGGAAGGGGTAGAAACGAGATTTTCTGACAACTATATTAAATTATCAGTGTCACAGCTCACTAAGAAGTGTAGAACAAAATGAATCATCATGACACTATATCCAAGGAAGAGATAGTGGCACTTTTGTGTGCATCTGGAATGCAGCCTGGAGACAACTTTGTAGGTGCTGTGGCTGTGCAGGAGGCAGATAAAGGACAAACTGTTCCATTCCAGGAGGACCTTTAAGCCCAAATTGGCTTGTACAGACTGACACTTGAGATGAAGAGTCTGGAACTCAAAGCAGCAGAACAAATGTAATGGCTGAAGGTGCAGAGAGGGCAGACATAAGCTGAGGAAACAGAGAATTTGTGATAGCTTGAGAGAGAGAGAGAAAGAGAGAGAGGAAGAGAATTGTCATTCACCAACGCCATGTGACTTATGGGGAGAGAAAAGCCAAGCCCAGGGTGCTCAGGTCATTACAAAACCTTTTCCACGATACAAAGAAAGGATGGTTTTGATAATGTTTTCAGGCATTTAAAAGGTTGCGTCATTAACACCAAGTCATGCAAAGACAGCAGTGAGGTTTACAAGTCCCTTGTTCATGCATAAAGCAATGCATGCTATTTCTTGATTTAGTGATGCTTATTGTTTAACTTTTGCTAAAGTTAAAGAATGTTTACTTGCATATTTAGAACTGACTCCTGATATGTACAAAAAAAATTTAGACAAAATAGAAGAAAGGCAAATGACAACATAAATGTGTATATTACATGTTTGAACTGGGGGTAATCCAGGGATCCAAAAGTCCCTGGACCTCATCAGTCATGCAGGTGCCAAAGAAAATTGGCATGAATACATTTTGTGTGGACTCAAACAACTGGACAGTCACACAGGGGCAGATGCAGGCCCCATGCCAGGACAGAAAAGCCTTAGAGCGGTTAGGTGGGGGCTAAATATCTAACTATACTGACTTTACCAAGGGCTACTGACAAGTATGTTTGACACCTGCAGCCAGTGAGTGTTGATATTTGTGCCCCCATTTAGGTTATATGAGCATGCAAAGATGCCCTTTGGAATGCAGAATGACCCAGCAACTTACCACATGCTGGTTAATTTCATCCTAGCAGGAATAGAAGATTATGCCCTTTCTTATCTGGATGACTAACAGTCGCTCTATTTTCAAAACCTTACTTCACTCACACCTAACCTCACAATGGGAATGCTCTTGCTCCCATCCTACATAAATTCCTTAACTTTAATGCTTGCTACAGCTAATACATCTGATAATAGCCTCTCTATTAGCCTTATAATTCCTGTAAGAATTAACATACTCTATAAGAGCCTTAATTTGTTTGTGAAGAATTTTTCAAGCATTTGCTCTCTCAATTGTCAATTTTCTATAACTGTTATTGCCATGCATTTTTCTAACTCTCATGTAATAATTTTGTAAGTTTTCTTAATTTTGTAATTTTATAATTTTGTATTTTAAAATGTTGTAATCTGCCATACTGTACTGTTTTGGAGCTTTTCTCCCCAGGACTCCATTGAAAATGGGCTCCTCGTGGCCCAAAAGACCATCTTGGCAAACAAACTGCAAATAAATAAATAAATAAATGACATTGCCATCTGGAGCCAGTCATGGGAAGAACATATTAAACATTTCAGGGAGGTGGCAGGGCAGACTATCAAGCCAACAAGTGTCAGGTGGGTATGGTAGACATATCTTATCTGGGTCATAGAATAGGTGGGACCACTTGGCAGAATGGTTAGGATCTTTGCCTCCCATGCATACAGGCAGAAGGTTTGATCCTGGTCTCTTGCCAGTGCTAGTATGGAGGGGTCTATATTATCTTGTCAAAATGGCATAACAGTGAATGCCATTTCAACAACAAATAAACAGTGAACTGCAAAAACAGCAAAAGCCCAGGTCACCGATTTTTTCCTAGGGGAAAAAAATCAGTGGACCAACAAGACACAACACACCAGTTAAAACATTTCAAAGTGGGGATATTTGCCCCCTCCACATCCCCCGATCTGGGGGGCTGTGCCCACCCCCTAACTAAATATACCAACTTCGAGATTGCATTACAGTGGGGTAAAGGGCAATGTCATGTTGATGGCCAAGCTATTTTCTTCCCTAGGAAAAAAAAAAAATCACTGACCTGAGCTTTTGCTGTATTTCCCGTTCTCTGTTTGTTGTTGAAATGGCATTCACTGTTATGCCGTTTTGACAAGATAATATAGACCCAGTATGGAGTTTTCATGTTTCTCTCTGTGTCTCTGTGGGTTCTCCTTACCTCCCCAAAACATGCTGTTTTCACCTCAGACTTGCCCCGGAGTAGCCTTGTGGGCAGAAGAGTTTTATAGACCAACTGCTTTGGGTATCAGCTATGGTGCACAATATTCTCAATATAGGAGAAGATGAATCACAGACTGTGTGCCATGTCAAGGCTAGCCATTCAGTGTGTAAAAACTGGCTCTTGGTGATTTGGTTGTGTTGACTAATGTCACTAAATGGGTATGGATACTTCCTGGAGATAAGTGGTTGAGGACTGAACCTACTCCAACCTAGGGACCCATGTTAATGGTGAGAGAGATACTGTATATGTATCTCTACTGGCCAACATGTACCCACCATAAAGTTTAGCAGCTCTGAGTCAATAAACTAGTGGCCAGCCGGTGTCCAGTTGACCAGCTTGAGATACCTGGGATAGCTCTGTTGAGGAAAAGCTGGATGTAACGCCAACTGACCTCCCAAACAAAAGCTAAGAATTGCTGCATTGAATGTAGGTTTACTGACAGGATACAGCTTGGAAGTGGATGACATGATGGTAAAGAGGAGGCTGGACATCTTATGTGTCCAGGAGACAAGATGGAAAGGCAGTGCAGCAAAGCTAAGTGGTCTGAGATCCAGAGTTTACTACTCAGGAGGAGAACAGATTAGAAATGGTGTGGGAATTGTGGTAAGGAAGGGTTTTCAGAAGACAGTGAGGGATGTCATCAGAATTAGTGACAGAGTCATGGTAATCAGACTCCAGTGTAAGGATAGGGCACCATTCATAATCTCACCCTATGCCCCACAGCAGGGTTTTGATATAAAGGAAAAGAGTGTATTCAGGCATCAGTTAACAGGATCTACTAGATAAAGCAGGATGACATGAATTAGTGTTGGTAATGGGTGAGCTGAATGCACATATTGGGAAACACAGACGGCTAAAAGGACTACCTGGGTGCATGAGGGTGGGGAAACAGGAATAAGGAAGGAGAGGCCATTCTAGGCTTCTGTCTGACAAATAGCTCGATAGTGGATAAGACATGGCTCAACAAGTGAGACAGTCACAAGATCATATACAATAGTGGCCAACATGCAATTCAAGTAGACTTCATCCTAGTAGGAAAAGGGCACTGGGGTAGAAGTCATCCTCAGTGAGACATTCCACCCACAGCACAAACCACTGGTTTATTTATATTTGTTGCCAGTGTAGTGCACTGATCTCAGTGGACCATTTGCAGGTGCAGCTGGGGTAAATAGGATCACATAAGAAATGAACTAAACATAATTCATACACAAGGATATTCTAGAAAACATATATAAATGTACACATTTACAGATGGAAGAATATGCCACAACATTGAGTTCAAGTAAAGGTTTATAATGTCAAAACATGGATGGAAAAATGGAATTATGCTTAGGATAAGATGTAGCTATAATAACTAAGATGGTGTTTGCTACAGAGATATCAGCATATCATTATATAGAGAGGTATTAAGACATTAGAAAAGGCAAGTGAGAATAGTTGTAGGGTTTTTGGTTGCCAAAATCATCTGCAAGCAGTGGTCAGAGAAGGCTTTCAAGTCAACAGAGACTAGTCTGATGACCTGGGTGTTGACAGGAGAGAAAGCACAAGATTTCAAAGCACTACTTATGGCTCTAGCACCTCAGAAACGAGAGGAAATAGGGGGAGTTGAAGAAAAATGCCAGCACCTCACAATGGCATGCGTGAGAACTACAGAACAGATTTGTGGTCCAGCCAAGTACAGAAATAAGGTACCTAAGGAAAGCTGGTGCAGAGTATGGGAAAACGCAGGATATAGAAAAGATGGACTAGACTAAGAATGAATACTGGTTGGCTGACACAGAGGCTAAGAGAGGAGTTACGATAGCAAAGAACAAGGTATCAGAGACATTCTACCAGTTTCTGGAAAGTGACTCGGTAGATGGTGCAATGAAACTCTATCAGGTTACAAGACAACGACAGAAAGATAAAGAAGATAGTTAGACAGCATTAGTAATGTATGCCAGCAACAACCTGCTGACCAGTCCACAGGATGTCAAAGGCAGATGGAAGGGGTACTTTCACCACAGGATGTCAAAGGCATATGGAAGGGGTACTTTCACCACAGGATGTCAAATGTAAATGGAAGGGGTACTTTCAACAGCTTCTGAGTGAAGAAAACCATACAAAAGCTGTAGACCCGCAAACACAGCCTATGATGAAAAAATAGGAGAAGCCTACACTAAAAAAGTAAGAATAGCACTAAAGAGAAAGAAGTCAGGGAAAGCAGCAGGTTCAGATGAGGTCAGAACATATATAATCAAGATGTTGGGTGAGATAGGGGAGAAATGACTTCTGAGGGTATTCCTAGGAATATGGAGAGAAAGACATATCCCAGGTGATTGGAGAATAAGCATATTAATGCCAGTGTACAAGAACAAAGGGGACATCCACAGCTGTGGGTAGTACAGGACTATCAAACTCCTGTCACACAGGGTGAAAGTTCTGGAAAGGATGATTGATAAACAAATACACAGAGGAGAAGAAAGTATAATAGGAGATGAGCAGTTTGGATTCAGGTCAGGATGCAGCAAAATTGACTTGATGTTTACAGTGAGACAGATAGTTGAGAAGAAGCTAGAGATTTGGAAATAGTCCAAATGGGTATTCCTAGACTTCCTAGACATGGCTAAAGCATATGACAAGGTCCCAAGACTGCTGATTTGGAGAGTCCTGTGGTGGTCAAAGTCGCAGCAACATTGGTAGAATTAGTGCAAGCTATGTACAAGGTCCCAGTGACTCAAGTACATACCATGTTCAGTCTCACAGAGGGCTTCCAAGTGAGAGTGGGTGTGCATTAGGATTGTTAAGGTATCAAATAACTGTCATATGAGACAGTCTGGTAGAGAATAACAACCTCCATTATTACAAAGAAAGACGTGTACGTGTGAGACCGGGCAATTAAAAGCCTGTCTCCCTGAGTTACAAAAACCAACACTCTTTATACTTTTTCTTGATTAGTAGCAATATTGTTGTAGCAATTATAAGACTGCCATGACCAATTAGAAATGAACAGTACAGCATTAATTCTGCTAAGAACTTGTGATTAGTTGTTTACCGCATTCCTTTAGAACATGTGTAATAGCACTTTCTACCCAGAACAAATCCACACTTTTCTGACCTTGTCAACATTAGCTAAAAATCTTCTATTCAGAGCATATCTTATACTTTTCTGATGCTGTCAGCACTTGCTGATATTGGACAAGAAACAAGCTAACAGATGCACACTGAAGGACACTGAATATTTCATTCCATTGTGAAACCAGAGTAGAAAGGAAATCCACAAACATGTTTCCTTTCTCTGTACTTCTCAGCCTTCACAGGGCTCATCCCTGAGCCCACTGCTGTTTATACTGCTGATGGACTACATCAGCAAAGTTCCTTTCTGCAGATTGTTTGGTATTACAAACAGACTCTGAGCAAGAACATCAGCTAAGAATAGGGAAATGGAATGCAATACTGAAGGCACATGAGAAGAAACTTAAGTACAGATAAGACAGTTGTTATGGCAGCAGATGTGAAAAATCAGAAGAAGGTGAGAATTGAGATAGAAGGGAAAATAATGGATCAGTTTAACAACTTCAAGTATCTGGGAGGGAAGGTTGAGGAGAAGGAAAGTCTGAATTAGGAAGTCAAAGCTAGAAACAGTGCTATTCAGCTAAATGGCATAGTGTCAGAGTTAGTGTATGATTATGACAGAAGAATGCCAAAGAAGATGAAAAGTAGGATGTACAAAATGGTGCTGTGGCTAGTACAGTTGTATGGTACAGAAACCTAGTTAGTAACGGCAGAGTAACTGAGGAAGCTAGAGGTGATGGAGATGAAATGCTTGAGGTGAGTGGCAAAATGCACACTGAGGGATAGATGAAGAAGTGAGGACATCAGAGCAGAAGCCAAGGTGTCTCCAATTGCAGAGAAGGTCAAAGAGGACAGACTACAGTGGCATGGGCATGTGCAGAAAAGCAGAAGACGATTTGGTGAAGAAGATTTTGGACACACAGGAGCAAAGCAAAAGGAAACGAGGATATCCAGCAAAGAAGTAGATGGATTGTGTGAAAGAAGACCTGTAACAGTTAGGCATGACTGTCAAAGAATCTAGGAGAGTGGCATTGAATCAAGAGAGATGGTGACAGTTGACATGACAGCCTGACTCCATGTGGAAAATGGGAAAAAAGGAGGCTGACGATGATGATGATGATGATGATGAGAGTGACGGTAGATTAGACAGAAACAGCTAAGATTGAAGCTATACCATTGTGGTCCACCCTTACTACCAAGACCAGGTGAGGCCCTTCATTGGCTACTATAGGAAGTTTTTACCCACTGTATTATGATAGCTATTCCCTTTACTGACCTTACTAGGAAAATTTGATCTGGTATATACCCATTGTATTATGATAGCTATTCCCTTTACTGACCTTACTAGGAAAATTTGATCTGGTATATATTTTTGGACTTCAATCTATGAGCTGGCAATTATAAAAGCAGCTCAAGGAAGCTTTGAGTGGACCCCCTGTACTAGCCAGTCTTGATTATAGTCACAAATTAATTGCACAGGTGGATGCTTACATAGGAGTAGACAGCAAAATAGAAAGCTTCTTAGATGGAATTTAGCCTTGTAGTCCTATAATATAACATGAATATACAACACAGCAGCGGTACTATGGTTACTACTAGTGTAAGTGCAGACAGTATTTCTAGAAAGGAATTGAGCAGAAGAGTATACCCTTGACCCAAGCTCCATTTCTTGAGGGAGGGAGGTTTTTTGGGGGAGAATTGTGGTACCACATTGGGAAAACCAATTTAAAATTGAATGTGTTTTTTTTGCTGCTTATTTCAGACCATTGGCACAATCGTATACCATATTCCAGCTCTGTGTGTATTCTACAAAATACTGTGTCAGGAAAATATCTATAACCTAGACTCTTTCTCTGTGAATGAAAAAGATGAAAGACAAAAGGTAAATTTATGAAATTTATAAATGAAATGTAAAGTGAAGTTTGGCACAGGTGAATTTGTCATGGGATTGTTTAATGTGGGATGGGGGGTGCTGGGTGGTAGCTGTGCTAGGTTATTTGGGTGGCTGAGAAGGGTTAGGAAAGGGTTAAGTGAGTTGGGATTTGAAGGGAAGTGAGGTAATGTTAGGGGTGTGGCTTGAAGGGTTTTTGAAAGGAAATCCAGAGTGAATAAGCACATTTTGGTGTGGTCTTGTTGTTGAGGCAGGATCACGTCCCGGACGACCTGAGGTTGTGAGTAAGGTAGGCCTTGGGTAGTTATAAGCAGTGAGGTGAGTACAGCTTTGTTGGGTTTTTAATGATTCCTTTTTTTCTCCTTATAGAGGATATTTAAGAAGGTTAAATGTAGGTCTGTTTCTGGTGTGGGGCTTGTTTTCCAGTTAAATGAGGCCGTGGTGGCGTCGGCTTTTGGGCAAAAGGGGTATTTTAAGTGGCTTGTTAGGTTATTAGTAAGGTTTTTGTGTATTTATTAACTTTCCCTTGTGGCTAGTGCAGTTTATTCTTTAATTAGTAACTTCCCCTGGTGGGCTAGTGCTGCAGCGTCCATAAGAAGATTTATGTTTGTTTCTTGATACTGTTTAGCTTTACCTGGTGGTCTAGTGCTGCGCTGTTTACAAGTTTGTGTAATATTACGTTCCCTGCTGTGCCGTTAAGTTTTTGTTACTGTTTAGCTTTCCATGGGGGTCTAGTGCTGCGCCATTTATAAGTTTGTGTAATATTACATTCCCTGGTGGTCTAGTGCTGCGCCGTTAAGTTTCTTGCTACTGTTTAGCTTCCCTGGTGGTCTAGTACTGCGCCATTAAGTTTCTTGTTATTGTTTAGCTTTCCCTGGTGGTCTAGTGCTGCGTGGTCCATAGAGGAGGTTTTGTGGTAATTCGCGGTCTGGCTTCGGACCATTAACGGCCAGATGCGCATGCGCAATGGCGCTGGTGCGGCGCTCTATGGATATTCAAATAAAAAAGAGAAATAAGTAAAAGGGATTGTTTGAATCACTTTGCTTTTCACGTAGTTAACCCTTTAGCCTTCATCCCTGGGGTCTAGTGTTGGCATGCGGTGGTAAGTAGCATGGCCGTGTTCCGTGGTGGTCTAGTGTGTTTCTGCAGTGTTTGAGTGGGGATAGAATAAGAGGGTTGTATGGATGTTGTTGTTTTGTTCGTTCCCTGGTGGTCTAGTGCTGGTGTATGGTGCTTGTATGGGATGGCTGTTTGGTCATTTGTTTCCTGGTGGTCAAGTGGTTTTGTTGTGTGGTATGGCTGTTTGGTTTCTTCCCTGGAGATCTAGTGTATGGTGCTTGTGTGGGATGGCTGTTTGGTTGGTTTGCTTCCCTGGTGGTCTAGCGGTTTGTTGTGTAGGATCGCTGAATTTCTCCCTGGTGATCTAGTGTGGTCCTGTGCTGGTGCGTGGTGATGGCAGTGTCCGGTTCTTGCTCTTTGTATGGTTTCCTGGTGGTCTAGTGCTGAGGCGGCAGAGCAGAGATGCTCTGCATTCCCGGGCTTGTCGAGCTGTGCGGCTTTCAGCGCATGCGTGGTAGTGTGGGCGATCCTTGATTGCTGTTTTTCTGTATATATGTTAAATTAAAAAAAATAAAAAATAATGGAGACAATTTAGCTTGCTGCAGATGCATGCGTGGACAGGAGAGGTATGTTTGGTGATTTAGATAGTATTAATAATAAGACAAAGGCATGATGATGAGGCAAGGTTTTTTTTTTTTCTCTTCTTAGATTACAGAGGGACCTAGGGCAATGGAGACTACAGTGTGTATGGCTGGAGTGCGAATGGGTTTGTGGCAAAATAGGTAGTTATTGAGATTAACTTTATTCTACCAAGTTTTATTGTCATTAACTTCTTTGTTTCTTTCTAGGTGATTATGGCGGTGGCTTTAAGACAGAGATGGGCCAGTATTGTAGCACAGGCTAAAGATTTGTTCAATGCCATTCCTGCTGAGGTACCAGCAAGTAGCATGCAGGGTGTGACCATGTGTAAGAAAAAGCAGATGATTACAACCCGGGCATCCAGGGAGAAGAAAGCCAAGCAGACAGCATTGGCAGAGAAGGCTACGGAGGTGAAGATGCCCCCTGTATCAGCTGCAGGTAATAATTCATCAAGCTGGGGGTTGAGGAGACTGGAGCAGGTGTGGGAGGTGAGGCAGGGGGCAGTGAGAGTGTCTATAGGGGGCAACTGGGTAGCGGTTTGGAGGCTTTAGCTGAGTGTGGAGGGGTTTTTGAGGATACCCTGTCCCTATTAGATCAGGAGTTAGGGCCAGATGTCCATGAGGTAGGGTCTGATTTTGGTTTACGGCCGTGAGATTGGTTGATATCACAGGCCCTGTGACAGGAAGGGACTCCCATTTTATTGACCTCGCACATATCTCTGTTAGTAAAGGAGAAGATTTGGAAAGGGGAGTTCGTCGATATTTTTGAATTGATTGATACAGATGGGGTTCAGCAGTTGACGGAAGCGGACATGGCTAATAGAAAGGACCTCTTAGATGCATTGGCTGTGATAGGTCACAAAAGGGTAGGGAGGTTTCAGGCTAACACATGGGATAATTGGGTCCTAGGTTTCATTTATTATATGGAGGTGTGTTTGGAAAGGGACACTTCGCTGGCTCTTCCTCTTTTGGCTTATTTTTTAACTATTAGGGAAGCGCAGAGGTAAGCCCGGTTATGCATGGTTATGGTATGACCAAAAATTTCTCAAGCATAAAGCAGTAGATAAATCTATGCATTGGGAGGTCAGACATTTGGACATTTGGCTGTCCACCATGATGGATACCAGTAGAGGGGGTAGCAGATTATCTCAGCCATCTGAGGGAGGTGCAAGGATATGTTGGGCTTTTAATGCCAGTAGGTGTCCCTGGGTGGGTTGTAGATTTGCTCATATTTGCTCGAAGTGTATGGGGGCACATGCATTTACACAATGTGGGGGGGGGTGGAGTTCAGGTTGGGGGTCAGGCAATGCATTTTGGGGGTATAAGATGTTAGAATAGTTCCCGTTCAGCATTGCTAGGTGGGGCGTGGTCGGGCTAATTTTCATAGCCAAAGGCCTTTTGGGGAAGTAAAGGAAGTTTTGGGGAACCATTCACCTATTAAGGTGAATGTATTGAAGGATTTATTGATGCATTATCTGCTGCTGGTGGTAGCGGGGGAGTTAATAGAAGGTTTTTCCAAAGGGCTTTCAATTAAGTCTGCATTGGTGGGGAGCAGGAGGGTGGGGAGAAATTTGAAGTCTGTCAAGGGCAGGGAGGTGATTTTGCAAGAGTTGATTGACAAAGAGTGTCAGGCTGGGAGGGTGTTAGATCCTTTTTGTTACTCTCCTTTCCCTAACTTTAAGGTGTCACCGTTAGGTTTGGTTCCAAAGAAAAATCAGGGCGAATTTTGCTTAATTCATCATTTATCATACCCTGCGGGTGAGTTAGTGAATGATTTCATTCCCAGTGAAGAGGCTAGAGTAACGTATTCATCTTTGGATGATGCAGTTCAGGTCATTAGGAGTTTCAAGGACCCTTGGTTAGTTAAAGTAGATATTGAGTCAGTTTTCATTTGCTACCTGTGAGGGAGGAGTATTGGCTGTTATTAGGCATGGTGGTAGGGGGCAACTTTTATTTTGATACTGCTATGCCTATGGAATGTGCGGTGGCATGTGCTACTTTCGAGAAGTTTAGCTCAGCATTGCACTGGATATGGCAGCAGAGGGTGGGGGATCAGCAAGCCGTACATTATTTAGATGATTTTTTATTGGTGAGGGAAGGTATGCAAGGGGCGCAGGTAGCTATGCAAAAGTTTGTGGGGATATGTGAGGCCTTGGGAGTACCTTTGGCTAAGCATAAGTTGGAGGGCCCAGCGAGGGCCTTGGAATTTTTTGGGTTGATGGTAAATGCAGAGCAGGGTTTGTTTTGTTTGCCTCAAAGTAAGATGGTTAGGCTGCGGGACAAGATCATTTGGGTGAAGTCTAGGCCTAAGGTTCGGGTGAAGGATGTTATGGAATTGTTGGGTTTGTTGAACTTTGCATACAGGACGATGCATCCTGGGCAGATGTTTTGTTGGTCTGTGGCATTTTTGTTGAAAGAACGTAAGAGTAAGCACCACAGAGTACGGGTCAGTAAGTTGGCATGAGAGGATTTAGATTTGTGGATGGAATTTTTACAACAGTCTAATGGGATTTCATTTTGGCAGTTGGATTGGGTTACACAAGTAGAACTGCAGTTGTTTACTGATGCAGCTGGGGGGTTGGGAATGGGTGCTTACTTTGCAGGTCAATGGTTTGCTGTTCCATAGCTGGAGCATTGGTCAGAGGAGTTGAAATGGGATGTTGCCTTTTTGGAGTTGATGCCAATCTGGGTGGCTTCGGTGGTATGGCAGGATCGTTTGAAGGGGCGGAGGGTGGTATTCCATTCAGATAATTCTGTGGTGGTGAAAGTGCTACAGATAAAAACAGCTAAAGCACCTTGCTTCTTATTTATTCTTAAGAAATTGGCATTGCATAGCTTGCTGATTAACTTTTTTTTTGCATGTATCAGAGTTTTGAATGAGATAGCTGATAGTTTGTCTCATTTTCAGTTCCACAGGTTCCTTCAGGTGGCTCCGGAAGCAGCTTTGCATCCATCAGTTGTCCCACCCAGCATTTGGCAGATTGGGCAATAGTGACTGGCAGGTTGGTGCAGCAATCATAGGCAGCATCCATGAGATGAGCCTACGGTAGGGCATTGCTTGAATTTGACAAATATTTGAGACAGTTATCTGATGAGGACTGCGTGTGGTCTGAGAATTTACTATTATGTTATCTAGCCATGTTGAAGGGGGAAGGAAGGGCAGTGCGAACGGTGAGGGTGGCCTTTGCAGCCATTGCTTTGTATACTCAGTTGGTTGGATTGGAGGATTTCACTAGGTCATGGTTGGTGAGTAGAATGTTAAAAGGGTGGGCTAGAGTTGAAGGGAGCAGCACGAATAGGAGATGGCCAGTTATGAAAAGTATTTTAAAAAACGTTGTTAAAGGGTTTGGGTAAAGTGTGTGGTTGTTTGGATGGGTATGTATTGTGGTGTACAGTTAGTGTTTGGATTTATTGCGGTGCGTTTCGTGTGTCGGAGTTATTGGGTTCATTGGTATGGGAGGATGTATTGATATCACCTAGGGCGGTGCATATTAGATTACGTTTCTCAAAGACAGATCAGGAGGGGCTTGAGCCACCCATTGATTTGGAGGATGTGGGGGTAGCTTGGAGATGTCCAGTAGTTTGGGGAAGGAAGTTGTGTGGGGCATGGAAGGGTAGAATTCAAGGGTTGTTTTTTTCAGCAGTGAATGGTAAAGCATTGACAGGCAAGCAATTGAATGTGGTTATGAGAAGGGTGCTTTGGATTGTGGGTTTGCAAGGGGATAAGTTTTCTTCACATTCCTTTCGTATGGGTAGGGCATCAGATCTGGCTAAGGAAGGTAGGTCAGTGGAAGTAATAAAACGGGTGGGTCAGTGGACATCCAATGCCTTTTTGAATTATATTAAATAGTTTGTAGAGGCTTTATTTTTAAAAAAACTTTTTTTTCTTAGATCAGAGACGGATCATCATTTTGGGGCATTTCTTCATATTCTGGACTGCTAGGCATGCGGAGGTTAGACCCAATGGCATAAATCTGGGTTTGGATCATTTAGACTTAAAAATCATTTGGCATGGTGTTAGAGGGCTAAGGTGGAGTCAAATATTGCAAGAATTTAATGGGTTGCAGGTTACGTGGGGGTTGCGTCAGGTGTTAGTAATTAATTCAGGTGGCAATGACTTAGGCAAGGTACTGAAGAGGCAGTTGGTTTGTCAAGTTCAGCAGTGAATGGTAAAGCACTGACAGGCATTGCAGAGGATGTATCTGGGGATGGTTTTTATCTGGTCTGAGATTATTCCTCGGTTGGTATGGAAAGGGGCACGGAATTTTGCCACCATGGAGAAGGCTCACAGATATGTCAGCTTTAAGTTGGCAAAATATTTGGGAAAAATTGGGGTACATACAGTCCGGCATATAGAGTTTGACAATAAGGATCCAGTGTGGTATAGACCAGATGGTGTTCACCTCAGCGATTTATTTAACCGTAATTTGGGTTTGATGGTGGAGGATCTTGTGAAGAAAGGTATTGTTTGAGGAGGAACAGCCCTTTAAGGTCTGGTGGGTGGAGAAGAGGGTAAGGCCTGACCCTCTTCTCTTCCCCCTCTACAGGATATTGGATGGAAAATTGAGGAATTAAGGTGAACGGGAACGCTGCCTTTGTTGTTTATCCAAGGTGAGCGGGTACGCTGCCTTGTCTTTGGCTATGCCTGTATGTTGATTTGATTGATGTTTGATACAGTTTTGTTGTTGTTTCACTAGCTAACTATATTCAAGGGGTGAGCGGGAATGCTGCTCTTATGTTGTTTATGTCTTTTATGTTTCAATAAAGTTATGTTATTAAGCAATTTATCACACTAAAGGTCGTCAAACGTCTGTGGGTGTTTGTGTATTTATTAGGACTGTGGCAAGTGAAGTTTTCCACAAACGAATTTGTCACGGGACTGTTTAATGTGGGATGGGGGGTGCTGGGTGGTAGCTGTGCTAGGTTATTTGGGTGGCTGAGAAGGGTTAGGAAAGGGCTACGTGAGTTGGGATTTGAAGGGAAGTGAGGTAGTGTTAGGGGTGTGGCTTGAAGGGTTTTTGAAAGGAAATCCAGAGTGAATAAGCAAATTTTGGTGTGGTCTTGTTGCCCTCCCTGCCCAACTCAATTGATTTTGGTTTGAGGTTTGTTGGGTGGAGAAGAGGGTCAGGCCTGACCCTCTTCTGTTCCCCCTCTACAGGATGGTGGATGGAAAATTGAGGAATTAAGGTGAGCGGGAACGCTGCCTTTGTTGTTTATCCAAGGTGAGCAGGTACGCTGCCTTGTCTTTGGCTATTGTATATATGGGTGGGCGGGGATGCTGCCTGTATGTTGATTTGATTGATGTTTGATACAGTTGTGTTGTTGTTTCTCTAGCTAACTATATTCAAGGGGTGAGCGGGAATGCTGCTCTTATGTTGTTTATGTCTTTTATGTTTCAATAAAGTTATGTTATTAAGCAATTTATCATAATAAAGGTCGTCAAACGTCTGTGGGTGTTTGTGTATTTATTAGGACTGTGACAAATGTAATTTTTTGCAGTTTGTCATAAAGGACCTAATTACCTGTGCATAATTAAGTCACACAACAGATTGGAGTCAGGACATGAAGTGAAATTACAAAACTGTTCATTGGAAGCAGTTCTTAGTTTCCAATGAGAACATTTTCCATTGTATGTGAAATCTCTGAGTGTAGAAAAACCTTTTTACAGTTTAGTAGTCACTCTATTTTGCAGGAAAGAAAAATAGTGTAATCTGATGTAATCCACCTTGGTTTAATGCAGAAACAGAAATAATGAGCAAGAACAGGGATTTGAAACTGAAGCCTGTATAAAGTCAGCTACCTTTGTCTTGCTTGGGAATTTGCTGTTTGAAGTCTACCTTGTATAATTTTGCTAACCTAGAATAGTTAGGTTTAGTATTTATTCAAAAAGAAAGAGCTAGTGTGTCCAGTTAGCTGTCATTCAGATCATTCTTCTTCTTTAAATATTCTGTCTTGTACAGCTGATTAGTATTCTTGTAGTTTCTGTGCATTTTAACCTCTCCATATTTAAGCTTTATCAGCAGCATCATTGTTTATTTTGTATTTGTTGACTGCGGAAGTCCATCTGACCACAAAGGCCCTCTTTCAGTGGAGGCCCGGGGGGAAAGCTCCAGTAAATGCAGTAAAATCAAAATCTTTCCTGCAAAATATAAGTATCAACAATGTTATGCAGAAGATTGTTAAACTAAATTTTACAATGACAAAATAAATAAGATAAAAAGATAATACGTACACATACAACAGTGAAGGTTTTATACTATTTACACTCTATACAGATATAGTTAGATAAATGACTAGGTAACAGGATAGATGTCACAATACTGAATACTGAATCATTTAGAAAGGCTGGATAGCAAAAGGTTGATTTAATTGTGAGATATAAATGAAATGAGTGGTAAAAGAGAGTTAAAAGAGGCATTGGTAGAAGGTGGGGTGGGTGAAGACAGAGTGACAGTTGGTAAAAGAGTACAGGAGAGCAGAGGTGTAGGAAAAGAGCAGGAAGAAGGTTGAGATATTCTATTAATCATGGAGATGTACAGATACAGAGTCAAGATGTTGAGAGGTGTTTTCTTATATGTGTTTTTTATGTCTACTGGTTTTCAAGAAGCCTGAGAGCATGTGGGAAATAATTTCAGAGGTTAGCTGCAGAGATGCTTCTATGGTTAATGTTTATAAGCTTTTTACTTGTTTTACCCAATTTGCAGGAGGGTGGTGTTATAATATTAATGGTTGTGTGGTCCATTATGTGAGAGGCTGTAGTGCTTGGACCTGCACTGGGGTGAATGTCACCTCTATCTCTCAACCTGTTAGACCAAGAAGTCTGAACATGAAACCAAGTCTAGCAAGGGCAAATGGAGTAGGCTCAGCTCTGCCACTGTACAATAATGAAAAACAACCTATAGGACTAGCATCACATGGAGTTTATCTACCAACTGCTTCAGCTCTGGAAGGCAGGTGAAGTGAGCAGCAGGGGTATTACGGTCTATCGGCACATTAGAATTGAACTTTAACCATGTGCACATACTTAACAATCATAAATTGTGTCATGAAAGGAGATACTGCCAGCCCAGCTATCTGGAATTTTGTAAATAATTATATGTCATTTGTGAATATCAACATGATTTATATAGAAGTGTGACAAAGAGAGAGATACTGCAAGCACAGCTGTCTGGAATTGCAAATGGTCATGTGTCATTTGTGAATGTCAACATGCTTCATGTAAGATGCTTGTGTTACAACTGTATTAGAACTGTATGTTATGTGTATATCAAACTGCTGACACAAAGTGTGTGTTGGAAATGTATTTTACAAAGTACAGAGCTTAAATATATAACCACAGTGGACCCTACTGGACTAGAACAGAAATGTGTCTGCACTATTGTAACTGTTTAAATATATATATTTTAACAATGAAAGCTAGAAGGCCAGAGATTCATTTCAGAAAAATAGCTGAAATTAAATTACTTTATAGCCATGTAATAAAAGGATGTTATATTTCAGTTTCAGTGCAGTAACAGACACAATGTCTAGAACTAGTGATTCACTGTATTGTCTTGGAAGTGTTTTGATTGTTTTATGACTTCCAGGATCTGCCTTAAATCTAAGAAAAGCCTTCTCTATGTATGTTCACTCAATGCGATCAGCTGTATCAGTGGGGGTTTTACCTGGGATAGAGTCAGATAACAAGAAGTGATGTCATCCTGGAAGCTATCCCAGCAGTAATATTTGAGATATTAATTTAAGAACTCTCTGAGAAAGACTGAGTATTCTGTATTTTGTCTCTGAACTGACAAGAAGATCAACTCACCACATCTGCCTTGCTTGCTCTGTAAGGAAGTTAGCTAGGATTTAGTAATTCTCTAGATATAGTTAGGAATATAGCAAAGCTTAATTTAGATGTTTTTCTTTATTTATTTGAGACTGCCCTGCAATGCTGTTTTAAATATTTCCCATGAAATTGAACTCTGATGTTACTGTGATAATATACTGAGTATTTTCTTGTTCTTTCATTATTTATTATTAAATATATTTAAACCTTTCATAGTGGCTGATATTTCTAAGATGTATTTAAGTTCTGAGAGTACTTGCATATTTATTTGGTGCCACTGTGGGCCACTCTTAATAGCCTTGCTCTTGGTCAAACTACCATTTGTATTGATAGTAACATTACACAGTAAGATTGGACACCCTTTGTTAAGGGCCTTAAAATAGCTGATAAAGAGTTAGCTGGTGCCAGTAATAACTACCTTATAGTCTGGGCAGAAGGGGGAATAGCTAGTAAACTCATGCCAGCCTTTCCCTGGTGTGTGTGTGTGTGTATTAATCAAACCTCAAAGTGTGTGTGTGTGTGTGTGTGTGTGTGTGTGTGTGTGTGTGTGTGTGTGTGTGTGTGTGTGTGTGTGTGTGTGTGTGTGTGAGTGTGTGTGTGTGTGTGTGTGTGTGTCAGCTACTTGGGCAGGGGCACGAAGCACTGGTTGGACAGAGAGGGTGCTGGAGGTCTTGGCTTGGTCACTCAGCTGAGATCTCAATTGTATAGCTGTGCCAGTGGGGAGTCTTATTGCTGATCTTAAGAAAGAGGGAGAAACTAGCCACAGACTGACTGTGGTCTCTGTGTGCTCTTAAGGGAAATTGCACTTGATACAGAAAGCTGCATCTAGAAATGCTGTGTGTGTACCTGTCGTCCTCCCAATGTACGTCCCCCACTGATGCTAGTGGTGAGGACTGAGGCTCTTTGATTACTGTTGCCAGTGGTGGGGCATAGCACCATGCTATGGGTGAATAGAGATTCTGCTGGGCTACGTTAAGCTTTATTTGTTCTGTTCTAAAATCTTCTGCTTGGTGTTTAATACTTATTTATTTTATTTATTTAACATTTGTTTATCAGGAAAGTCCAACTTAGAGTGAAGCCAATTTTCAGAGGAGGCCCAGGGAGAAATGCTCCAGACGCATGTCTTTGTAACTTGGGAGGAAACTGGAGCACCCGGAGAAAACCCAGATGTTTATAGCTGTAAATTAGCAAAGTTCTGATATCTGATTCCAATTAACCAGATTGCTTTAGCATGCTACCAATTAGATATTAATTTTTAAGATTTGTTTTGGCTACATTAAGAGCGATCAGATAAATGCTTGCTTGGTTTCTAGTCATAGCTGTAGTGGTGTCAGTGCTACTTTTCTGTGAAGAAAGCTATGGGGAATTAGAGAATTCTAAGCACATTCTCTGTGAATTTTGTGTGTGTGTGTGTGTGTGCGTGTGTGTGTGTGTGTGTGTGTGTGTGTGTGTGTGTGTGTGTGTGTGTGTGCGCGTGTGTGCGTGTGTGCATGTGTGTGTGTGTGTGTGTGTGTGTGTGTGTGTGTGTGTGTGTGTGTGTGTGTGTGTAGTGAGAAAGGAACAAGGGACATTGGGTTGTCAGTTCTCTATGTGGACAATGTATACTTCTAGTCTGAATGTTGGAAGCCTATATCCAGGACAAAATACCATATCCCCTTTATGGTCTTGGAACCAGGTTGTATTTGGTGAATTGGCTATTGAACCAAATTTGCACTTTTTATTTTATTTTTTTTTACTTTAATCTGCTGGGTACTAGTGTTGTCACTCAATGGACCATCCCTCTGGTAGCCATCAGACCTATTTGTTGTAGTGGAATACATCCAGGGACCATATTACCTATCACTCACTACTCAGTTGGTGTCATCTAGTGCATTGGTTGTCAGTGGTGGGATTCATACCTCTTCAATGACAGCCTCACTTTCACGTATGAGTGGTGAATGGCACCTGTAATGGTGACATCCGCTGCAGTCCACATAACTGAGGGTCTTGAGGCCATTTCCAGATATACTATGTGTACTACGTAACCTCTATCTGCTGGCTCACTGACTTTTTCAAAGAACTTAATAAGATTAAAGAGTCAAGTTGATGAACCACAGAGTGATGAGATTTCAAAGTCCATATTAATGAAGGTTGAAATAGTGTTTCATAGTTTTGCATATGAGGCTAGGGAGACTAATGCATCTAAAGATGCCATTGCCCCTGGCAATGCCACCCTTATATAACAGCAGTATATTGGCAACTTGTGGAGATGCTTAAAGAGGTTAAGTAGGGGTTCATATGGAAGGATATTTGGTATTGATAATCAGGAGACCTGTTAGGCTATAAGGCCCATGAGTGAGATGTATCTAGCTTTTCAGATGGCTGAAATGATAAGATCCACAGTAATTACAGGGATGGCTGAAATTGCAGAATTGTAGAGTATTTATAGCTGTGGCTGGAGTAAAATTTGCTCTATTTCTTCATCTGGGGATATTAGCAATTTCCTTTGGGTCTGAGTGGGCAGCATTACTGTGGACTACCTCCGAACACTGCTGAGTGTTAGTTCTTAACTTCCTTCTATAGTTAAAGAAAGATTTGTATTTATTTTTGTTTTTAGTGGCTATTTTAATTCATATTCAACTTTGATGTTTCTAATGGTACCTCCAATCTCTCTGCTGGTTTCTTAAATGTGTACTTAAGGGAGGTAGACTGAGAATTCTTATAGACATTAAGCAATTTTGTTCTGTTATTATGTAGTTTATTTATAAATCCAAAAAGAAGGCAAACAAGGAAGAATCGCACAAATAAACCAAAGAATGAACCTGGATGCCCCTGTTCAGCAAAACAATAAAGCCATGGAGAGAAATGTAAGCAGACTTCCGTTTAATAGTAAGAGCCACAAAACAACAAAACACATAAACGTATTCAACACTTCGTTTTCATTTCTAGCACTTCCCCAGATGTTGGCTGTCACAGACTAATCCACCACAGATAGTAAAAAATCATGACATCACTAATCAATTAACCAATAGTATTGTTTAAAAAACGTTGTGGAGAACTTTTCATCATTACATACCGGATCTGTCAAGGCCCGGGTTAACAACGACCGCCACCAGTACTGTTAGCCAACAGGGTGCTGGCGGAAATTGGGCTACTGTTGGCCGAAGAAGAAGAGGAGGGGGAAGGCATGCCCATAGGCAGGAAGAGAGGAGGAAGGTTAGGAGTGTAGTACTGAGGGTAGAAACTTTGAATGTTGGCAGTATGACTGGTATAGGGAGAGAGCTAGCTGATATGATGGAGAGAAGGAAGGTTGATATATTGTGCGTGCAAGAGACCAGATGCAAGGGAAGAAAGACCAAGTGTATAAGAGGCGGGTTCAAATTGTTCTATCATGGTGTGGATGGCAGAAGAAATTGGGTAGGGGTTATCCTAACGGAACAGTATGCCAAGAGTGTTTTAGAGGTGAAGAGAGTGTCTGCTAGAGTGATGTTTATGAAGCTTGAAATTGATGGTGTAATGATGAATGTTGTTAGTGCATATGCTCCACAAGTTGGGTGTGCGATGGATGAGAAAGAAAACTTTTGGAGTGAGTTGGATGAAGTGGTGGTGAGTGTACCCAAGAGTGAGAGACTAGTGATTGGAGCGGACTTCATTGGGCATGTTGGTGAAGTGAACAAAGGGGATGAGGAAGTAATGGGTAGGTATGGTGTTAAGGAGAGGAATGCAGAAGGTCAGATGATTGTGGATTTTGCGAAAAGGATGGACATGGCTGTGGTGAATATATATTTTAAGAAGAGGTGACGTACAAGAGTGGAGGAAGATGCACACAGGTGGATTATATCCTATGTAGGAGGGCCAGTCTGAAGGAGATTGGAGACTGTAAAGTGGTGACTGGGGAAAGTGTAGTTAAGCAGTATAGAATGGTGGTCTGCAGGATGATGTTGGTGATCAAGAAGCGGAGGAGGAGTGTGAAAGCAGTGCCAAGGATTAAATGGTGGAAGTTAGAAAAGGGTGATTGTGAGGTGGAGTTCAGGGAAGAGTTAAGTCAGGCACTGGGAGGCAATGAAGAGTTACCGAATAGCTGGGTAACTACAGCAGAGCTAGTAAGGAAGACTGCTAGGAAGGTGCTTGGTTTGACATCTGGACAGAGGAAGGAGGACAAGGGGAAATGGTGGTGGAATGAGGAAGTACAGGAGAGTATACAGAGGAAGAGACTGGCAAAGAGAGATGAAGAAAGTAGACATGAGTATAAGGAGATGAGGCGCACGGCAAAGAGAGAGGTGGCAAAGGCTAAGGATAAGGCATATAGAGAGTTGTATGAGAGATTGGACACTAAAGAGGGAGAAAAGGACTTGTACTGATTGGCTAGACAGAGGGACAGAGCTGGGAAAGATGTGCAGCAGGTAAGCGTGATAAAGGACAGTGAGGGAAACGTACTCACAAGTGAGGAGAGTGTGTTGAGTAGATGGAAATAATTTTAGCAAGGCTAAATTTAGACAGAACTTGCTTACAGAAGAAAGTAATGTTTTGCAACAATTAAGAAATGATGGAACTATAAGAGTAATGAAACCTGACAAAGGTGGGGGGATAGTATTTATGGATATACTGTCCTACGAATCCAAGATGAATGAGATGTTAAGGGACACAGATAAATATATGTGTGTCTCTAGGAATGAGATAAATATATCCTATAGTAGGATAGATATGGTGTTGCAGGATTTGTTTACTGAAGGCCTTATTGATCAGAAAATTTTGAAATTTTTAACTGTTGAAAAACCAAAAATCCCCACCACCTTTGGCATCCCAAAGATACATAAGAATGAAATGGATCCACCATTAAGGTTAATTGTTTCGGCAGAGGCATCGAGGACCTCGCCTCTGGCTAAATTTGTGGATACTAAACTTAAATTTCTGTGGTTAAAGAGACAAAGCATCCTAAGAGACTCATGGGACTTGTTAAGAAGTTTTAAACAAGAATTGGTGGATGAAAACCAGGGGTTTCTTACCATAGACATTGTTGACCTATTTTCTTGTATACCCCATCAAGAAGGTTTAACTTTATTTGAGGAAATTATTTATGAAGATGGAACACTGTCAAATGATGAATGCACCTTAATCTTGCAATTAGTTGAACTAGTGTTGAAATATAATTACATTTATTTTAATGGTGAATTCTTTCATCAAATAAAAGGGGTGGCAATGGGTGCAATATGTACACCCACATACGCAAATTTGGTGTAAAAAATATGTCTTGGGTTCCATATACAAACAATGTTGGAGTCTGTATAAGAGATATCTGGATGACATATGTATTTTGTGGACTGCACCAGCAAAAGAAGTTAATGGTTTTATTGAATTTTTAAATATAAGTACTGATTTTTTCAAATTTACGTATAACTATTCCCTGGATAAGTTGCAATATCTGGATGTAGAAATTTATAAGCAAAATAAGTTTTTTTATTCCAAGATCTATAGGAAAAGCACATACTGTACTTCATATTTACATT
Source organism: Protopterus annectens (assembly GCF_019279795.1). Taxonomy (NCBI): domain Eukaryota; kingdom Metazoa; phylum Chordata; order Ceratodontiformes; family Protopteridae; genus Protopterus; species Protopterus annectens. Next base: position 216,019,809 of record NC_056746.1, on the reverse strand, counting down.
TTAATAGTCTCCATCCCTTCCACTATAAAGAAAATATAGTGAAAGGTCATTTCATCAGATCCAGCAGAATGACTTCAAAAAATGAAGACTTTATTAATGAATTAACCTTTCTTAAACAGATGTTTAAGGAAAGAGGGTACCCTGACAATCTCTTGAAGAAAGTAGAGGTAGAAGTTCTTGAAGAGAGAGCTAGGAGATATAAACCTATTTTGGGTCTGGATGCTGGGATGAACCTATTAGAAGCTAGTGATAAGAGGGAAAGTTTTGATAGAGCTTTAATTCTCGAATACAATGGTAGTTTGAGGGTAGTCAGAAATATTTTTAATAAGGAATGGAGTAAATTCCTTGTATTTACTGACTTAGAAATGGTTAGTAAAGAGAATATAAAGCTGGTGTATAAAAAATGAAAGAAATTTGAAAGATTACTTACAAAGTAATAACAATTCAAGAGATGGTAATAATAAGAGGAGATGTGGAACATTCAAGTGTGGTCGATGCTCACAGTGTGAATTCATAATAAATAAAGAATATATCATCATGAAAAGTAGAAATATAACCTTAAAGAGTAAAAATTATAACAACTGTGAAACTAGCGGTTTAGTCTACCTAGCTGTATGCCATGTGTGTCAGGCTTTCTATATACGGAAAACTGAATGAAAGCTTAAGAGGAGGATCTATGAACATATGTACAACATACAGACTAGGAAAGACAATAACGCTCTATATAAGCACACTTTGGAATGTCATGATGCATCTTTCAGATTTTTTGTGATGGAAAAAATTAATATGGATAAAAGAGGTGGCATGTGGGAAGAAACAGTTGAATATAGAGAACTGTGGTGGCAAGAGACCCTAGAGGCCAATAAAAGGCCAGGGTTAAATGAATATGTGTCACTGGCTCCGCTTTTAAAATTGAGGGCAGCTAAATTGTAAGAATTGTAAATATGCTTTTTCCTTCATGCCACTGTTTATACAAAACTATGGCCTGTTTTTGCTTCACTTTATACATATGATGCATAATATTTTTATGGTATGGTTTTAGTATATATATGTATATATATATATATATATATATATATATATATATATGTATATATATATATGTATGCTTTATGCGTTTATTATATTTATCTTATACTTATTTTTACTTTCATATAATTAAATAATACATATTAGTATGTATTTACTATATTATATAAGTACTTATAAACAGTTTTTAACATATTTAATGATTTGTAGATAGATTATTTAATACAATATAATTATTTTAAAACATTTTAACGTTTTTTAAACAATACTGTTGGTTAATTGATTAGTGATGTCATGATTTTTTACAATTTGTAGTGGATTGGTTTGTGACAGCCCACATCTGAGGAAGTGCTAGAAATGAAAACGAAGTGTTGATTACGTTTATGTGTTTTGTTGCTTTGTGGCTCTTACTATTAAACGGAAGTCTGCCTACATTTCTCTCCATGGCTTTATTGTTTCGCTTCCAGGTTCATTCTATAGTTTATTTATAATTTGTACCACAATAGGAGAGTTTTTTTGAAGTTTTCATTATATCTGGTGCAGATAGAGATTGTCTTAGCAATACAACTATTTAAGTAGGAGTGGAAATGAGAGGCCTAGGTAGTGGTGTTACCAATGGGGTCCATCAGAGGAGGATTACAGAGGAGGTGTAGTAGCATTTCAGAACTAGGCCCATCCAGAAGAACAGATGACCATATTTTTGTTTTGGATGTAATAAACAAAATACTTGGCTTTCTGGACTGAGGAGAGGCTTTTCATTTACATGCAATGACATTACAATTATATCCCAACGGCATGGTCAAGGCTGAAGTGAAGCTTTCTTTCTATTTGTTAAGATACCACAACATATTATAGCATTCTTATAGAAATAATAATACAGCCGTTTTCATTGTTTTATAGCCATCTGAGTAGTGCATGCAAGTGGGCATGCATCCTGCAGGCACAGCTGAACGTTTGTGGTAGAAATACCAGGCTTACCAACAAGTGAGGGAAAAGCAATCCTGATTTGAAGTATGCAGTGACTTTCTGTAACAATGCTTTTTTAGACACCTGTTGTATTATTTAGGCCCTGTAAGAGTGTGTGGCTCATGCTGCTCCTGCAAATGAGCCTGGTCCCTTAAAACGTCTGTCTGTCCATCAAAATATCTCTCTATTTGTTTAGTTACATTCCTGGATTCAGGGTTACATGCTATACTGAGCCTAAGAAATACTTTGCTGCAAAAACTTCCAGCTGTGTTTGACATTTCAGCTACTTTCTGTCAAAGGAAAAAGAACAGACAAAGTCAAACAACATGGCATCTGATGTCTAGGGAAATATAACTATCTGCACACAAACATTTCTATTTAAGTATGTAAAATGTTTACTTTATACAACATATTAATGTCTGCTTCCTCTCTGTGTGCAACAAAGCTACATTGACAGGATAGTGCCCAGAGATGCCCTTACTGCTATATAGACTACTCTACCATTTGTGATATACACGTTCAACTGTCCAGATTTTCACAGAATGTCCAGGTTTTTACTTCATATTTTTGGTCTGTTTCTCATAAAATTTGTGATTTTTCTGGAAAATCAGAGGATTGAAGTCACTAAATAAAGACATGCATTTCAGTTTCAGACTTCATATCCTTCAGAAAAATGCATGGTACACAAATCCTATTATTCTAGCAACTTTTTTTAAGTTTGTAAGTGCAATATTTGAAATATGTCCTTTTTTGGACCTTTGCACCCCTCCCCATTATTTTAGACTCTGTCCAGATTTCTTGCTCTGAGAGGTTGAGAGGCATATAATGTCTTGTCAGCGACTTAATTATGTATTCCTGATGACTGTCAGTTGCTCATATCCTTGTTCTGACCTACTTTCATTAATGAGATCATCATTCTTACATAGAAACTAGGCCTACTGGCCAAGCAGACAGACAGTGCTTTCTGGGAATGGCTCATTCTTGATGCATTACCAAACTTCCTGTGTGCTCTGGCTGCCACAAATATGTGCCATGTCTGCCGATAATGTACATATATTTATACCTGCCAATTCTGAGGGGAAAATACAGATATTAGATTAGTATTTGTTTGCACATCTGAATGACTGTTTGCTGTTCCTGCCCTGTTTTGTGACTGAGATTCAGTACTGCATAGACTAACTGTATTTGTAAACACAAACAATATTATAATTGATGATCCAAGTCTCAATGATGAGGCTAGCAGAATTTGCATATTTCAACGGAAAGATACAAAGTGCAAAGGACTTCAGCATATCCATTCTGTGGTCAGCATGAAATGTCTATCAATCATACAGGACTTTTTTTAACATTTTGATCGTGTAGCAGCCTTATGCAGGATATTCCACATTTATGAATCCCACTTCAATTTTGTATAGCAGGTAAGAAAAACTACAGTTACAAGCTGAAGAAAAGCAGCCAAAACTAATACCTACAACAAACATTTTTTTTCCATGTATGCACACCCTCTATGTAAGGGCAAGATAATTACATGAAATAAATGGCAGCATAATATTAACAGGTCAGCTCCATTCTTCTCTCTCTTTCTCTATGCTCTTCCATGTAACCACTGCAGCCTTCAGCAGTTTGATGATTTCTTACTGGTATGTAGACCTTTAACTGCTAGGGACTGAGCACTTTCCAGTCTATTATGACATTGCTGCTAAACAAGAAATTATAGTTTCCTGTCAATACAGTGAATATAAACGAAATACTAGACCAGTGAGGTCTGAGTGTAAAGTTAGGGAGGGGAGTCAGGGAGGAGGTTATTCAATCTCAACCCTGGTTGTTTTTTTATCTCTCAAGTTCAGCTTTGGGTAGGAGACAAATTTCTGATATGACTCTCAGACTGCAGTACCACATTTGGATGGCCATTTCTATCTACAATGTAGACAACACCTTTAAAGTTATTTGCATGGAACTACTACTTTTTGAGTTACTCAGCGAAAGTCTAAAAACAAGAAAACATATTTTTATTTAGACCCCATTCCACGCAATGAAACACACTAATAGAGATAACCAGCACCTTTTTCAATGTCAGACCTTAGTTCTGTGTCAGTAAACTTGTACGAATGATGTTAAATGCCAAACAAAAACGCACTACGGCTACATTGCTGAGATCTGCTTAAGCTGTGAGTCACTGATACAGCTAGGCATCTCACTATATCTAAAGTAGTGGCAGCTAAGTATTATTTATACATAGAATCATCCTCAGCCTATCAGATTGTTTCTTTAAATAACTGAAATCCGCATTCCCAAACTGCATCTCACTGTCCTCTTACAGCCAAATCAACCACAATGTCTCTCAATCGCAGTCTCTCCCAAATAGCAAAATTGCTTAATTTTTTGTTCTGATAAAGCAACAGTATCCAACAGCTATCAATATTATATTATGCCGAACAAAACAAAATGTTTAATCCCTATGCAATAAGACTGAATTTAGCTTGGCAGAGCAGGCTGGTTTAAACGTGCTAGTGTAACTGCCTTCTTTAAACAGCTTTGTTTGACATCTAATATATTTGAAGACCTTGAAAAGCAGCAGTCTGATTGGGTTGGCTGACAGATCACCACTTTTTAAGGTCAGTACAGCAAATATTGAGCAATATTTAACTTCAAACTATATTGCATATAGCAATTTTGGTCCAAAAAGAAAATGATATTCTCAGCAGGGAGAAATCTGTGAATTTTGTTCAGGAAGGCATGTGTTTTATTTAAATGTCACTTGGCATTTCCCAAGTAACATTAGGTGCTTTCTCTTTGTAACGGAATGAGTGACTAGAAAGTTGTAGTTCTAGTTTATTACAGACCAGTTTTGTTACAAAACACGACTCAGCAGTGAGTCACATATCATAGAGAAAATTCAGTGACTGTGTATTCTGATGAGCAGGCATGAAGATTTTGATCTGTACCCCTTGATTACAGCAGAATCAAATAAGGGCTGACCATCATAAAATGGGTAGTATGCAAAATATACGTTTATTTGCAATAAAGTACAAATACTGCTTGAATGTGATCACACACGGAACAATAGTAAATCTGTACTTGACGACAAATGCCATGCTGTCATCCCACATGATCTCATTTGAAATGAAAGTTTGCCAGGTCATAATTAAAACCCTACTTAACAGATAGGATAATATTTAACTAGATTTGAATGAACATTTCCGGTGAGTTGCAAATTCAGCTTAAAAAAACACAATATTCTTTTTTGTCTTTTGATTTTATAGACAAAGTAGACAATAAGTTAAGGGAAAAATATTTTGTCTCAAGACTTAAACAGGTGCAGATTACTGACAATGTGAGGAGTAACAGTGGCCACAGATATAGTGGTGGCTAGTTCTACTGTCTCTTAGCCCCAGGGCCTAAAGTCCAATTCTAGTCTCTATGTATTGCTGTGGTGGTTTAAATGTTTTCTTTCTGTGGGTCCGTGTGGATGTCTATCCAGGTAATTTGGTTTCTCAAAGATATGCTGCAGAATTGGAGTGGATATTCTAATTAAAATAAATCATTCTGGTGTCACATTTTGGATCTGTTCTGCATTGTAAATAAACTTTGGGCTCAGTGAGAGTAATAGAGAGAGTTACTTCCCCATAAATGATACAGGAAAACTAACAAACTTGCTTCTTCATCCCACCACAGTACAAATCCATCAGCTGCAATTGTATTGTAAAATAGGGTTGGTTGTTAGGAAAGTGATATCATTTCCCACAATGGCATATTTATTGGCAAAGAAGTGGGGCTGAATCATCATCTTAGTTGTAGACATCATCTGATGCAACATTTCAGAAATAAAAAGCAGGGTGTGGTTCAGAATCCTATTAGCATGTCTCAGCTGTGTACAGAGGACAAGTAACATGTACCTAATGGCTTCTAAACTTCCCTCCTGGGGAACTGTAGTTTATAACAAAACCACATTAAAAGTGTATAAAAATGGGTTTACTATCTGTTTTGGTCTTAAAGCTGGACAGGTAGCTTACTAGTATCATTCAAATAGTATCCAGGTCACTTCAGTTCATCAAAACCTAATTCCTCAAAAGGTGACTCAAATGAAAGCAAGTAACAGACCTGCATTTTGATATGGCTGTTTCTGTGTGAGTGGCAACCCCCATCTCTCCAGTGCAGGAGGCGTACATCGCCTCGTGAGCAAAAGAAGTTATAACCCCCCCTTTACTCTGCAGTTATCTGGCCTATAATTGAGTATAATGCCCTATTCACTATGTACCATACTAAGCACCTACAGCAATTAGAGAGACCTCATGGTTTCTGACAAAGATCAAGGGCCTCCAGCATGTCCCTTACATGGACTGACTAAAATCCCTGTCATTATACTCGGTATTGTATAGACTTCTTATGGGAGACTTATGCCTGGCCTACAGAGCAAACCAAGACCCAAACCTAATGAACTTACTGCATATCCATAAATCAAATGGGTCTAGGGATACCCATTCCAGGGACTTAAATATGGGCTGGAACTTAGATAGGACATGTTGGAGGGACAGATTTATCTCCCAGCAACTGCCACATCTTTGGAACAGGCTACCAATTCATGTAAAACAGAGAACCTCTATGACAGGGTTCAAGAGGACTCTGGATGAGTGGGTGGGCACAGTAAATTCTTACCGGGGATAGTGCCCACAATCCTCCTGGACATGGGTGGTCATCACTAAATGCAATTTTGGGTATTGACTAGTACTTGTACAGTAATACATTGGATTGAAATTGCTATGCTTAAAATGACATTTTGGGACGATAGCCTAGTAATCTCCTATGATTCTATGATCTTATGACTTAACATAACTGACTAACATCTGCTGCACTATGGGAAAGGAGTAAGCCAAAGCACAGCAAACTCATTACAGGCAGGCATATTATGGCCAAGAGAAATTAGTCAAACTTTTGACTACTGAGCAGATGGTAGGTTACCATTTAAATATGCTTGGAACCATGATGTACAAAGGAAAGAGCTTTGACAATTATCCTTTTCCTGATACCTTGTGATACATAGGACTGCAAGAGAACCATATAAACATTTATTTATGCTCATATATTCACTGATGTTAGCACATGTAGGGTTCTCCAGGGATAGGTAATGTTACAGATCAGAGTCTTAATAAACAAATGTTATGAAATACATTTTACTTTACATGAATGCCTAGTGACTGCTGTTACTTTCTCATATGTATGTTTGTCAATCAGTTCTGTCGCAATTTGTGTAACGCACAAGCCATTGGCCATTACATCCAATACTCTGACTCCTTATTGAAATGTCAGCACTTGAAATGCCAAATACCAAAAAGCCGGCAAAAAAGACTGAAAACACAGGAAAAGAGTGAATATCGAAAATCACTCTTCTCTTTTAAACTTCTTTTTGCAAAAGGGGGGGGGGCAAGGCCCCCACATGCACCAGATTTATATATACCAACTCTGAGATTGCCATACTTCAGAGAAAAGGGAATATTCTGAGAAATGGCATCTCAGACTTAGTATATGTAAGTACGATCTTTTGGCCATTCAGTCTCCAAGTTTTAAGACTAGTTGCAGTGGGTCCTGACATTTCAAATAGTTACCCACTACTTCACTGGTGTCTTTTGGGAAGCTGTGAATTGTCCATATATATATATATATATATATATATATATATATATATATATATATATATACAGTATACAGGGCTGGCCTTTGGTAAACAGACACCACAGACAAAAAGGATCTGTGGCACCCCTCCCCTCCCAATACCCACTCCATCCTGGCCTATTCACACCATCCAGATTAGTTTTTCTTCCTCACCATTTGTTTTATTCTTCATTCTTTCCTGTAGTTATTCATTCAATTAACATCTTCTACATTGACAAGACTGCACTCTGACAAATGTGGAGGAAACAACTGCATTAAGAAAGGGCTCTGTGGACCACAAGGCCACAGAAGCCATGGGGGTTCCAGATGCTCTGTGATGCATATTAGGTTTTTTTTAAAACAACCTTTTCAGCCAGCGATGGACTAAATGAAAATCACAAACAAAGAAAGATATTTAGTCTGACTCTTCAGTCTTGTTTTTCCTGTGTCCTTTCAGCACATCCTCACTAACTGAGGCCACACTGTAATAACTGCAGTTGAAATAACTGTATTAAGCCAGGGATCTGGGAACTGCTAGGCTATCAGAAGCTATGAGGGTTCTAGATACTCTGAAGTGCAGCTGAGAGTTTTCTTAAACAACCATTTCGTCCAATAGTAGCCAGAACTGAAGCCGTGATTAAGGAAAGAAATTCAGTCTTATTCTTCATTGTTGCTTTTTACTGCATCTATTCAACAATCCCTAACTGACCAAGACTACACTGTAATAACTATATTAAGCTGGGGGTCTGGGGGCTGCTAGGCACCCAAAAGTCATGGGATATAGATACTCTGAGGTACATTTTAGAGCATTTTTTCCAGTCTTTTGATCTTGTGATGGACTGAACAAACATAATTCATACAGGAAATAAATTCAAACTTACTTTTTTATTTCAAGAAAGAAATAAGTTGCATCTAAGTTTTAATGCTCAAATCTGACCAAATATCAGTTCACATTAAGCTAAGAATCTAAATGCTTGTGAGGATTAATAACTCATATCTAGGAATAGTACCTGCCTCCCTCTCCCAAAAATAGGTAGTTACTCTTTGTGTATACCCTACTGGTGTTAAATTCAGATGAAAATTAAGGCACAAATCCAACAGTTATATATTTCAAACCACTGCTTGCATATGAATATACAGCATACCTCTTATTCCCTACCCCCAAAAGACAGACATCTTCTGTGTACCTTTCTGGTGTCAGATTGGGACAGAACATAACATATTTGCTTTCAGACATATATAAACAACTTGCTTGTTTACGCTCCCTAAAAGATAGCTACCCGTGTATGTATCAAATGTTTGATTGTGACTAAAATGAAAAAAATAATGATTACAATAATGTTTCCAACTTGTTACTTCTACATAGTACATTGCTCCTATATAAGCTATAGTGACCCACTGTAAACCCCTCTGAAGTTCCTGAGAAAAGTTAAAAGGAATAATGACCATACTATCCCCAGCCCAACACAAGATATAGTGACCTTTGAAGTTTGTGGGGAAAATTAAAGGAATAATGACACTGTCCCCAGCCCAACACAAGATATAGTGACCTTTGAAGTTTGTGGGGAAAATTAAAGGAATAATGACAGTTCCCCCAGTCTCCCACACAGGCACTGCTACTTTCTGTCTACATCTATAAACAGGGATGATTTAATGCTAATAGAGGTTCAGGGCAGAAGCGACTACTAAGCTGTTATCAAAATACACTTCTCTGAAGGTCTGGATATTCTTTGATACATTTTGTCCCTTATTATTTATTTATTTTTAAGAGATGACTGTTAAACCAAGGAAGTGACAAGAGAGTCAGTTACTTTCATTCAACCTCCACCAAACAGTTATAGCCACTTCTATGTACACTTCAGACGTCTGATTGTGATAAAGGAGGATGGCCATGTAATGTATTTCACCTTTGTTACAAACAAACAGTTGTCACTCATTAAAATATTGAACTTTGCTTCACAGAAATTACAATAGTCTTGCAAAACCAAAAAACAGCAGCAGGCAGCTTGTCATTTTCCTGGCAGGCAGGCATAGCAATTATACCTACTCTGTCAGTGCATACAAGGTGTCCAATTAAGTAGTCCACCTTACTTATCACAGATGCACAAGAGTCCTGCAAAACCAAATAGTGACCATTTAACCTGAGCAAATAACAGAGGGAAGTTATTTTCATCCAGTCAACCCCAACCCCATCTAGTAGTTATATTCATGATGCCTGATGGGTACATAATATTATTTCTCCTTCACACAAACTAGTTGCCGCATATTAAAGTATTCCAAGTTATAATATATATAATATTGCCAGAATATTTGGTTGATCACTGCCAATACCAGTGTCAAAATATGTTGCCAGGAAGGTTTGAATGTTTTCACCACTGGCTCCTATCTCATTGAGCTATTCCTCTTACCTCATCTATTCAGAATTCATCAGAATGTCCTGGGTTTTTGATCTTTGATACTGTTTGAATGAATGCTGGTAATAGATAAATACATTAACAATGTGGCTGTACCATCAGAAAAGGTACCTAGACACACTGAGTCTATGAGCACAACGAATCAAACATTAACTTTTGTAATTATGATTATGTTTTATAATTCCCAGTTTTGTGGCCTGAATGCTGTGCTTCTACTAGATACAGTATTACCAGCTGGGGCATCTTCACAGTAAGCAGAACATTGCAATGCAGTACTGCAGATAACGGGCAGAACAAGTAAACTGTGTCTTTAGGGTGACATGCACTATATATTGACAGGTCATGACATGCATGAGTGTCTTTGTCATTGTACTACACAGAAATGATATAACCACATGGCCACCTGTCTTTGCCCTTTAGGTACACAAATATATCACTAGAAACTGGGTTTCAAACACTACATTGTAGATTACAGTTGACATATTACATGTTGCACAGAAATTAAGATGCACTGATGCTCAGTGTGTAACCATGTGCAACAGTAGTAACAGCCACTGAAGCCATATGATGGAGATTTCATTGAGCTATATACTTTATTACAGACAATACATTCCAAGGACACATGGCCATGTGATATACCCAACTATGTGTGTAAGTTGAAAGGTACATTTTGTAGTCCCAGTCCATTGTTGTTGCTGTGCCTATCTGAAGTAATTTTGAAATGTACACATTTTCCTAAATGTTGCTCCAAAGATAGAGAAGATATTATGCTATCTGTAACATGCAGGCAGTAAGTTAACTTCTTTGTTAAATGATTAATCCTTTTCCTGTTTTTACATCTATGTTGTAGACACTGCTTTAGGCAGTTTTAAACACAAATCTGTCTCCCTGGAGGACACTGTATCTGAAGATGCACATAACAAATGTATTCACTTATATGTTGTGCTGCATCATGGTTATAAACATGTTATCACTGTAGTCACTGATACTCAACAAGGTCAGCCCTTCATAGTAATAAAAAGACATATGTATGTATATTATTCAGATCACAAATAAATTACTTCCAGGAAATATGCAGTGGCAGTACACAATACATAAACTCATACATGCCTGTGACTAATTGGTAACATGACCAAGGGATGGCTGTGTGTATCTTAGGGGAGTCCCTGCATGCCTTGTGGGTGTGGTAATCTGTGGTTCAAATGTCCATTGATACATCACATGTATAGACATGACATATTCATATCTCAGTAGTTATCCAGCTGCTGGCTTATATTACAAGTGCTTTAGTGTATTTACTTCACCTTTTATTAGATATTTATACCACCTGATATTACATAGTGTTTTCATTCGTACCATACAAAAAGCAGTTTTGTTTGGGATGTGGATTGTAGCATTACCTTTGCATCCATGTTATATGTCTGGCTGCATTTCTGATTGAGAATTGTCACAAATGCACCTTTCATCAGTATGGCATATATTATATATAACACTGAGGTAGATGAGCTACTGCGATGGAGGAGGGGTACAAGAGTGTGCAAATTGGTGCCCACTTTCAAAAATCTTAACAACAGCTCTGCTGTCAGGTTGTGTACTTATTGTTTATTTCTTTATTTTTCTTTTCTTGCATTTGTTGCATTCCCACTCTATATCTAGTGTGGCATCAATAAGATTTCAAGAAGCTGAACAAAGAATGAAAAAAAGTTGTCATATATTTGTAACCTTCGGTATATAACAGGAGCTGTCAAGAATAAATCTGCATGACTTGAAGTATGTTTTACATATGCATATTATGTCATTGTGTAGGTTGGCTGTTAGTGCATTTATGTGTGATGCTTTACATAATACATGCCTATAGTATGCCCTGATGGCTTTGTGCCTCATGAATGGAGAACAGCAACAGTCATCCCTCTACATAATGGTAGGTCATCTACAGACCCTGGAAGCTACAGACTCATATGTCTCACTAGTCTTATATACAAAGCCATGGAAAGAATTATCATAGAAATGATCAATAATAATATGGTAAACCTCCAGACACAGGATGCAACCCATTTTGGCTTCATCAAGGGCAGGTCATGCCAACTCAACCTGGTGGACTTTTTTGGAAAGGTCACCAAAGCAATGGATGAGGGCAAAATGGTTCACACTGCATACCTTTACCTGGCCAATGCATTTGACACAATACCCCACTCAGGCATTGTTGATAAACTCAAGAGTTTAGGTACTAACCCATATGTCACCTGGTGGATAGCCAAATGACTCACAGACAGGACCCAGGAAGTTAAAACTGGGGAGTCCACCTCTAAAAAGAAGACAGTCAAAAGTGGAGTCCCTCAAGGATCAGTCCTTGGACCACTCCTTTTTGGCATTTACTTCTCTGAAGTCAAGGCCAGTTTCAATGGTCTCTGGTTGACTAAATGTGAGCTGTCATTGAATCCCACACCAACACAAATGTTCTCCAGGAAGGGCTGACACAGACAAACAACTAGTGTCAGAGCCATGGACTAAAACTAAATGCCAAGAAATGCATAACAGTATCCTTCAGGAAGTCATCCACCCCTGGTAACTATCATATTGGCAACACACCCCTTAGAGTTGACCCAGTAGTCAGGAACTTGGAGACACATAGACAGTAATCTAGCCTTTGACCATCACATGTCTACAGTAGTGAGGAAATCATTCTATGTTGTGCAACTTATAAACAAAGATATGGCATCTAGGTCCAAGGAAGTCATTGTTCCACTGTACTCGGTGTTCATCAGAGCTATTATTGAGTAATGCACCCTTTGGTATGTACCTAACCAGGCATATCCAACAAATGGAATGTTCACAGATGTTCTTCACTAAAAGAATACAGGGCATAAGTAATATGTCCTATGCAGACCGCCTCAAGGCCCTATCCCTGTATTCTGTCTCCTACAGGCTGTTGAAGGGAAATCTATGCTTGGCATACAGGGTATTGTCAGACTCCACTCCGATGGACCTCCTGCATATCCACCAAACAAACAGCACCAGAATTACCTGTTCTAAAGACTTAAACTTTGCCTGTGATATAAATAGGACCTGCTGGAGAGATAAGTATGTATCCCATTGATTACCCTGTCTCTGGAGCAGGCTCCTCATCCATGTGAAGCAGAGGTCCTCCATAACCCAATTCAAGTTTAACTTGTAGAACTGGATGGGGAACACAGAATTCATCCCTGGCTTGGCACCTATGTCTCTAATGGACAAAGGGAACCTGTAAATATTTCATCTCCCAAGCCCCTTCTTACAAAAGGGTACCAGAACTTGTCAGAGATTTGGGATGCATGGCTAGGCTTAAAAAGGCCCTCATGGTTGTTAGTCTAGTAAAAACCTATGAACCTATGTGAAATTCTGCAGTGTCTGACATGCTTTTTGCACTGCACATGAGGCAGACTGCTGGTATACCAGATACTGAGCTATTTTTTTCTTTCCTTTTTTAAGCATATATTTTTTATTTGTACTATGTGTGGCATTTATCTATTATGTAGGAAGGTTTTTTATTTTATTTTAGTGTTTTTATTAGTGTTTCAGTTTTGTGTGTGCGTATATGTGTTTGGCTGAAGTAGTTGGCAGATTCGTAGGGTAAAAGCAACACTTAGTATTTGCTGTCTATCTGCAGGTAGCATAAACCAGGCATCTTGGTGCATTATGGGATGCATTATGGGACAAATGGCACTCGCATATGCATTACTGCTGTTGCCGCATAGGTTCTTTTATAGGACAGGATGCAAGACAGGTTGTAGTTAATGTCAAAGTATGACTGTTCATAGTAAATATGTCCCATGGTCTTTAATTTACTTATATAGATAAATAAAGTAGTTCTCTATTTGAAAAAGGGTTCACTGAACACTGAGGTTTATTTACCCAAATAAGTAAATCTTGGTGAGAAAGGCAAGTATAATTGCAATATGTACACATGATTTCAATGAGCAAATCAACCAGCATGTTTTTAGGAGGATAGTGGAATGTCCCAGAATGTCCCAGAAAATAATGTAGACATGGGGAGAACACCTCAGCTCTACATAGACAATATTAAAACATCCTTTGATGTGACTATTATTTGGAATATCAGTGGGTTTATTTGCAGGAATGTGTAGAGATGCTGCTGTATATTAACTCAGCGTGTGCCTATGTTGGTAGCAAATAGTGAGATAACAGTGGGCACATGTCACACTGTATAACAATAATACTGTACAACAGGCACAGGACTGTGGACAATGACATGAATATCGGTGGAGAATAACATGTATATACGTTGCCAGCCTGATTACATATCTGAAGTAAATAACATCAGTCTTTTAATCCCCTGTATTTGTGATATCTTACAACAGTCATATAAGTAGAGCGGCTCACCAAGCTGTCACTGAGTTACCTGAATGCTGACCCATCATGTTTATTTGTGAGCAGCTCTTTAGGAAAGAGAAAGGTGTAAAATAATAAAAGTAATACTGAGGGAGTAACTAGCATGCACAGATTCTGTATGCAATGTCCCACAAGCCTTAAGATCACTTTTTTTTAATAAAAAATGCTTGTTCCATTTAATAAAAAAATGTCAAACCAGGCTTAAACCAAGATGAATATGGTATGTGTAAGTCTGTATCTGACAACTGTAACAACTAACCAAGATGAATATGGTATGTGTAAGTCTGTATCTGACAACTGTAACAACTGTTTTTCATACAAACCGATTCTCTTTTTGAAACTCACCAGAGATGGCATGTCACTGCATGTCATTGTTAGTCTTGATCTGTCAAACCACAAATATATTTTAAAATCTTCATCTATTATGAGAACAGTTAAAAAGCATTAGTCACATACCCAGTAAGAATACTTCCAGGAAAAAAGCTGTAGCTGATGTTTCCAATTAATCCTTTAAAACTCCTAGATAGGCCACAAGTGGCTGTTTTTTTTTTCTTTTTTATTGTTTTTTTTTCATGCAGAGCATGCAAGCTTCATCTCCCCTTGTAAATCTTAATGTCCCAGAAGAGGAGAAAACACTCACAGATTGATTTTATGTGCGCCAAGCTGAATAACTAATGAATCCCACTAGTTCACTTTGTTTACTGTCGTTATTACTACAATAACCTTAACCCAAGGAATGCCACTGGCATTATCAGTCCGTGGTTAGACATGATCACTAACACTGTGTTCTATTTAAAGAAAAATAAGGAGGCATGCTGTATTTGCCAGCACACTGTCAGAGCCTAAAAGTGCCTGATTATAACAAGGTAGAAGACCTTACATATTAAAGAACTCTTGTTCAGTGGAAAACAAATTGCTCATTTATTTAAATATGTGATAGCCAGGTAGGTGGACTGGATATAAGACACTTTTCAGCCATGATCTGCACTCTTTCAAGTGTAATGAGTTGAAACAAACAGAATAACACATGATTAGAGAGTATACTAACATTATTAAATAAAATATTAATGAAAGAGCAGAAAGATTACTTCAACATAGACAATGTATTAAATATAGTAGAAACATAGGTCAATACATATGCAGTGATTACCTTGAGATTATTAATATTCCATTAATTTTATTACAGCTGGCAAAGGCATCTTGTAGTACTGGCAGCTAGGCTGCAGCCCCCTAATAGAGCGATAGATATATAGATATAGATAGATAAATATAGATAAGCATGCACACACACACACACATATATATATATATATATATATATATATATATATATATATATATATATATATATATATATATATATATATATATATATATATATATATATATATATATATATATATATATATATATATATATATATATATATATATATATATATATATAGATCTAGGACATTTGATAGAAAGATCAAACATCTGGATCCATAACCACCGAACACACTTTAACGAAAGTGCTTTCATCGAAAAAGCGCTTTCGTTAAAACGTGTTAATAAAAAAAAAAAAAAAAAAAAACACTACATTTACGTTTCTGCAGGGGGGCTTTGCCTCCTGCACCTCCCATGTGGGAGGCTGTACCCCCCACACCCCCCTACTTTAATATTCTCCCTCTGAGACTGCACTACAATGGAGACTAGGGAATTTTCCCTTATCTGCACTGTAGTATGGCCTCGGCAACAGGCATACTTACGCGGAAGTGCTTCTTTGGTGAAAAGCACTATCGCGTAAGTATGCTCGCCCTAAATGAATTCGGACATTTGATCTTTCCATCAAACGTCCTAGATCCATATATATATATATATATATATATATATATATATATATATATATATATGGTCTATATCACATAGTCGAAGTTTTATAACTTCGAACACGAAATGTACAAACCATTCCGTTCGAAGTTACAAAACTTCGACTATGAATAAAAAAAAAAAAGAGAGAAGGAAAAACAAAATAAACTGTAGTAAGCAGGGGGACAAGCACCCCTGCAACCCCACTCCCCCTACTACTTAAATATACCAACTCCGAGATCGCACCTCATTCAACAGAATGGAAACCTCCCTTTATGGAGATTTCCATTGAAAAGCTCAAACTTGTACAAGTTCGAACTTATGGTCTTGACCATATAAGGTTTGAACTCATACAAGTTCGACTGCGTGATAGGAACCCATATATATATATATATATATATATATATATATATATATATATATATATATATATATGGGTCTACTGTATAACTTCGAAAATACACTTCTTCGAAATTACACAGTAGATTCTGGGTTACGCGAAAGTGCACTTAATCGAAAGTGCACTTTCGTGAAACCTGCTTCAGCAAACGGGCTACCTACTGCAGTTTAGTGCAGTAGTCATGGACCTTAGGGTTAGGACACGGGTCATGGTAAGGGGATAGCTAGTAGGGCTATCTAAAGGAAGCCTGAAGAGATGCGAGTGTGGGAGTGTGGGAGCAAGGGTTTTCTTCTTTAAAAAAAATATATATACATATATATATATATATATAAATATATATATATATGTTTGGATCCGCGGTAGTGGTGCTGCGGTAACATTGTCGCCTCACAGCAAGACGTTGTCACATTCGATTCTCAGCTAGAGCGTCTTCTGTGTGGAGGCATGCATGAATGGCCATGCCTTCGTTGAAGGTTGTGCGTCAGGGCTGGTAACTCGGCACGTAAAAATCCACTACCAAACATTAGCGGACCGGAGTTCTGCTATGGCGACCCCTAACCGGGATAAGCCGAAAGACACAACAAACTATAGGTATACCTAACTGGGGCTGGGGTTGGGGTATTTTACACACACACACACACACACACACACACACACACACACACACACACACACACACACACACACACACACACCACAAAATACATAAATAAATACCATTTGCTCTTGCTCACTACTACACTGAGAGCTGCAACTCATGGATGTCAGTAGACGTGGTGCCAGCCCCCCCAGCTAAGCCACTGTAGATATATATATATATATATATATATATATATATATATATATATATATATATATATATATATAGATAGATATAGATATATATATATGGCGGTAACTTTTTTACAGATTCGAGTGTGTGTGTGTGTGTGTGTGTTATGTCTGGCTTTGAAGAGTTATCTCTGATTTTATCACTGTTTTGGAATTGCAGCCACTAATGACAGAAATTTGAGTCTCAGACTTAATAACATTCATAAAAAACATTCTACTCCAAAAACTACGTCTCTAACAACTTTATAAATATATAAAGGCAATATCTGTACCTGACTTTGGTTCTTTGTCTTCACTTTTTAACTTTCTCCTTAATTCTTGAGCTAAGAGATTTTGAGGTAATTTGGGGGGCGGGGGTGCTTGGGTTGCCTACTGTATTCTGAAATCAGTGAGCTAACATACATTTTTTGTGGCAGTTATTCATCTATTTATTCATTTATCTGATTATAATTAAACATCTGAGATATATAGTCACAGTTATACAAGTGGTTATAACTGATGGTCAAGTGTGTCAATGTGGCCATGTGTGCTTGTGTGTATCTCTCTCTCTCTCTCTCTCTCTCTCTCTCTATATATATATATATATATATATATATATAGAGCTGTATATGTTGTGGTTAAAATAATTTTTTGTGGGAAATTATTATTTTTATTTTATTGAAATCTGATAGTGTGTGTGTGTGTGTGTGTGTGTGTGTGTGTGTGTGTGTGTGTGTGTGTGTGTGTGTGTGTGTGTGTGTGTGTGTGCATGCGCGCACGTGTGTTGGGAAGAGAGGGATTACAGCATATCTAAAAGTAGCATGTTGGCCACAATATTTCTCACAAACATCAGCATTGAACACAATAAGTGACTGTCTGTGGTGGTCTTGGCAGGATATGTGGGATAGCAACTGATCACTGGCACAGTAGTACAGTGACTAATATTGCCGTGTCATAGCACTTGATTCCCTTTTAAGTTTATTGGCTATAATTCTTTCTGTGTACAATTTGCATGTACTTTCCATTTCTGTGTAAGTTTTATCCAAGTGCTATGGTTTCCTCCCTCAGACCTTCATGTGTATAATGTATGTCTGTGGCCATTTGTGCTTTTAAATTCATCCCAATCTAATACCAGATGGGCACACAGAAGGTAGCTATCTTTTTTTTGGAAGGGTAGGGGTGCAGGCACTATCCTCAATAGTGTTTATATATTTATACGACTAAAAAGTAAGGCAAACTGTGAGAAAACAAGAAAGAATTGATCAATCTAGATGGTATGAGGCCATGTTAGGGGAAATGGGGGGGCACACTGGGGAGGTGCAGGGGGAATGGTTTAAAATGGAAGAACCATTTGTGTCCTTTGTCTAGGGCCACATTTCGTCTAAGGCTGGCGTTGATGCAGCCAGATATCTGAGGTGCATGCAGTCTAAAAAGAGGCAATAATGAGTGGATGCTGAGAAATCTGTAACCCCATCTGTTGTTTAATTATAGGTAATGATCATTAACCTGTTGTAAAAGACTCCCACCCATTCCATTACATCCTGCAGCCCCTTCTTGCTTTGAAGCCACCACTGCAGTTTTACCTCAAGAAAAATCGTATTTTCTAAAGGGTATCTAAGTGTAAGCTGATCTGGAATAGATGGCTGTTCTGATGTTGCAAATATCATAAATACAGTTTTCCTTTATCTGATTTTTAAATTTATGTGGTGTTACACACTTCTGTAAAATGTTAGGTCTGCTTGTAGCTTATTTTGTAAATGGGTGATTCTCTTCTCAGAGCTTAGCAAATGTGATCATTTATATCCATTGTTATATCTGGTTTTGGGAGATCAAGGGTTATGTTATCAAGGAAGAGAGAAAATAGTATAATCGCAACAACAGACCTGTGGGGAACACCACTAGTATGTTCTTCTATTTCTGGTACAGTCCTGCCATTGAGAACCTGGAATGTTCTGTTACTTAGATGACTATGATGCCAAGAAACTATGCTAGGACTGAAGTTCATGGATTCTAGTTTATTAAGATGTAGAATGTGACTGACGAAAGTATATACCCAAGATGTATCTAGAAACAACCCCCAAATAAATAAAGTATTGCCTATGTGGTTGAAAATAGTATTTGTAACTTTATAGATAGCAGTCAGAGTAATGAAGCCTGACAGAAACCCATACTGTTTTTCAATAAAGACTCTTTGGTTGCAAATATGTTCTGTAACTTGTTTGTCGGTTATTTTTCAAAAATGTTAACAATGTTTATACAATATATTTTTTTTAAAAATTTAGGAATGGAATATAGATTTGAAAGCTGTCTAAAGTGTTATGGATATTTTGAGAGGTGAACCTAAGCCAATATCATTAGACAGGCATGTTTAGACAGAGATAAGATGTGACTTGTGATTGAGATGTTAAAAATGTAAGCTAAAGAGCTGTAAATAAGAAAAATGGCCATTGTTAGGCAGGTTGGGTGTTGGCTTGCATATTTTAAGACTAGTCTTTTATCTGGATTTCTGAGGAGTATTTTAACTGACCTGGGATAAATTTCTCTAAAGAATAATATTGTTTGTCAACCAAGAGGACAGGCAATGTGTGGAGGAAGTTTCTGTGGGCTAGAGGTTTGTAGTAGATCTGATAGAGAAACAAACCTTGTTAGCTGTTAAATAAGACAAATGGAGAGTAAATAGAATAGGTGGTGCTGGATTTTAGCCAACACCAGAGGAAAGTCATTTGTGATAATAATTACTATTCAAAGAAGGAAGAGAGAAGATATACCAACAAGTGTCAATAGAGGCAATGAAAGTTAAAGAGGGAGATGGAAAACTCTTAGCTGCTACTTAAAGCAGTAGATGTAAGGGACACATATAAAAGGTATAAGTTTAGCAGCCACCTAAGGTTATGAAAGAAAGAGTGATAGAAAAGGAAGCCTCAGATGCTTCCTAAGGATGTGAGGTTAATGAGAGAGCTAGAAGAGGTTCGGCTTCTGCTGCCACTTAAGTATATATATGAGCAAGATGGTTTTGCAGGGTATTTTACTGCTATCAATATTGTCAAAGAATGAGGAGACAGGAGATGATCACCTGAGGTGATTCAAGAAGAAAGTGTCAGAAAGAGGAGATTACGAGTGGGTTTTTTAGGATGCAAAGAAAAAGGCAAGTAGCATGGTGATAAAATTCAAAGGGAGGAGATTGGATGAAATAAGTTTTCAGAACATCCTTAAGTTCTTCACAGCTAGCAAGGTAAAATGGGTTTGATGAAGGAAGATTAGACAGTAGCATCATCTGGGAGTTGAACTAGTGAATGATATATTAAAAGGGAAAGAGGGATCTATGTAGGGGGATTTAACATTTTTGAAGAGATCAGAAAGAAATATGGATTAAGAAGATGGGAGTGGATTTTTACCAAGAGGGTGGTGAGCAAAATAAAGAAGGAAATAAGAGAGGGAGAGGGTTTGGAAAGGATTAAGTAAGTAGAAAAAAGAATAGACATAAGGATGAGGCATGAGAGTACAGAAAGTAAGAATTGGGGTTATTTGTAAGTTATTTGGCGAGTCTCAGGAGGTAGAGTCAATGAGAAAGTTGCATGGGTGTAGAGTGAAGGAAAATGAGATATGGAAAATGAAGCTTTTGGTAAGAAGCCTGGAGTTTGGCCTAGTGGAAGATGTATACAGGAGATTTTAGTTGTCCAGGACTTCAGTATGGGTCCAGAATAAATGGTGGTGGTCAGATAACAATTGTTGGTAATGTGGACTGGGAAGAGGAAGGTGGGAAACAGTTGCATATGTGGTAGGAGTGTGTAGAGACTCTAAGGATATGGGACAGTGCATTGGACATATGTAAGAAACTGTAAGGCAAGACAGAAGAAAAATCATGTGTCTTCTGTTTATGTAGTATTGAGATAGGGAGCAGAAGATAGTAAAGATAGAGGACAGGAAAGGTGTTATTGGTAGAATCAGATATAAAAAGGCAGAAGGAAGGAGGGATACAACCTGGGAAACAAAGAGATGACAAACTGGATAGTGAAGATGGGTTAGATTCAGATAACTTGAACAAGTTTAAAATGTGACAAAAAGAAGGGGGTGCTTGACAGGTGATAGGAAATTTAATGTATTGGAATGGGTAAGAGTCATAGTGTTGGAATGAATGCGAGATAGGAAAGATAAGATATGCTGAAAAATGTCCAGATGTATGGGGGGCATAGGGTGGGCAGAGAAGTCTGAAACTGTTACAGCTGTAGCTTTTCATTTGCTAAATGTTGACTTCCACAGATTAATTCAGGAAAAATAGGAAAAGTCTCTAGCTGCTCATAGTACAATAAACAATTTATAGAATTATGTGAAAACAGACAATGTCTTGTAACTCACCATTTTGCTTTTGTCAGGTTTAGGAATAACATAAATAAAGGCCTTGTTCTAGGACTAGATATATTTTCCTGTTAGGATTTAATTCATGATACCGGAATATAAGAGAAGAAAAATGTGCTGACTGAATTTACATAGTCTAAAGTGTGTAGAACATAGCTTGCTAAATGTCTACTGCTGTGTATATGGAAATGGACATAGTTAAAGATTTCTGTAGTTTATTAAATTTGGTTTGTCAATAAAGAGCCATTAATACAGTCAGCAAACATAATGTAAATCCACAGTGAACTTGAAATCAAACAGTGAGAAAACTTCACTCAACTATGCAAATGGTCCCTGACTAACAAACTTTAAATGAACCACAAGAAAACTAATAATACATATAGTTTTCTCAACACTTAAGAAAGTACCTAATATTCCATCCATCCACATAGCAGATCTTGATGGTAGCATTATTCCCAGTGCCATAGAACAGAAACATCTAGGCCTTATTCTCCACCTAACTCTTTCTTTTACAATACCTGCAGACTATATAGTTAATAAAGTCTTATTGCAACTGAAACAAGATCGCTCATCTTCCCTCTCCAAGGGCCCACTTATCTATTGTTAAGAATGTATTTATATCTACACTTAAATGTGGTCTTCCTTTTTCTGCCCTTCACTCAGCTAATAATTGCCATACAAGTTGAAGAGAACAGGATCTGTAGATTTTTATTCTGAGCTTGACCCCTTACTATATCATTGCAAACTGCTGGAAAACAACAATTGACTCTCAGTGACTAATAGGACTATCTTTATCCTTGGCACACTGATCTTCAAGGTTTTAAAACAAGGCTACTGCCCATCCCCTTCTAAAGAGGAATCGTCATGTTCAAGAGAAGACATATCATCTGACAAACACACAAGACATCTTCTTCCACCTTGCTCAACCACCATTCAAAACCATGCTGGGTGAACAAAATGTTTTCTAGACTCAGACTTACAACCTGGAACCATCTGCTTACAGAAGTCAAAAAACAAAACAAAAAAAAACAGTAAGGATTTTCAAAAAGCCCTTAAAGAACTTCTCTTTACTGAATCCTTTTGCAACTTTTATCAAGATAATAATTAATGCTTGTGTTATTTTTTATTTATGCTATCTTACAATATGCTAATCTATCCATTCTATCTAAAGAATCAAATGATACCTCATATTCCACTGATGTTTCTTATGTAAGTATTTAATGAGGCATAGCTAGTTTGTATCTTTCTATTTTGTACTTCTGCTTTCCTGGTATGTGTTTCAAACTGTTGCGCATGCTGCAAATGTATATATGCATTGCTGAAAACTGTTTCTTTACTTTAAACTGATTACATATTGCTCTATAACCTGGGTCATAACTGAAAAGGGTCAGTAGACCAATTCACTCTATTATGCATGTGATAGGGGTACCACATGGTCAGTCCATGCTTTTATAGATACAAGGAAAAACACAGAAGAGGATGGATTCAAAAGCAAAGCAGCCACATTAGTAGATGAGCAACATGCCAACATTCACAAATACATTTACTCACAAATCCATCTTAAATCAACTGTCATGTCCTTTAGTAACTGTTTCCTGCAATAGAAGTTCGGATTTATAGACAGGACAGCAGAATTATTTACTGGCCAATAGAGACAAAGCCTATAATTAATAAGCCTTCATAACTGAAATGTTCTTGATTAAAATCTGAAAAATAATGACCTTGCACTCATGCTGTGTATCAGTTTTTAATCAAAAATGATTTTCCATGAGCGAGCTAGACCCGTAGAGTTATAACAGGCCTTCTCTGTTTCTAAAACCAAGAATGGGTACTTGGCCAACAGATCTTGTCTTCCATAAGTTCTAGTGATGAATACCTGCTGTTGATGACTTTTAAAGCTATTTTTTATTCCAAAATTATTGTGAAATATGATTTTTTCCCCCTTGGAAGTGATAGCTAGTAGTAACACACATTAAGCAGTACTTCATTACATTAGAACTGCCTGAAGTTCACCCTCTAAAGGTGAAGGTAAAAACAGAGAAGGATGTAGGTTTTCTAGAATTTTTTCTTAGGATGCTTCTTGGTCAGCACTGATATGTCCAACAGTATACAGTGCAGCATAATATGGAGAGAGAATCTTTAATATGTTTTTATTGATTTGTCAATTGTCATTGTCTTTGGACCCTTTTCTGTCACAACCTGTCTTGTGATCTCTTACTGAGATTTTCATCTGAGCTGGGATAGACGGAGTGTTCTGTTTTCTCAGCCTACCTAATAGCTAAGGATGTTGTAGCATTTCTGCCTCCTTCAAAATGTAAGGAACCAAAATATAAAATCTCACATCCTGTTGAAAACTTGTTGACCTAGGTCTTTTTCAGATTAGTTAGATGATTCAGATAAGTTATCCATCTTTCATGCTGAGTTTGGATAATGTAACTATGTGGAACATCCTGTTTCATTGTTCTCCGTTGCACAGCAGAGTAAGTTTTAATCTCTCTTCTAAAGTCACTTGAATATGTCTCAAAAAGATGCAAGCGAACACTTGGCTTCAGTTTTACTATTATCTTCACTCATGGGCCTAAACAATTGAAAAACTGAAAGTCTTGACCTGGACAAGTATTTTAATTTTAAGTGTGATTGAAAATTTTATTTTCAAGTGAGATAAGGAGCTGGAAGATAGGAACCTGGATGTACTGCAACATCAATTTCAACTACCATAATTGTCTTTATTGCTGATTTAATGTATTAAGCTAAGCTTGTTAACTTTTGAATGGATTGTTTATTAGAAACTTGCTGTCTTACATTGACATTTGTTGGTTTATGACTGATTACACCTGTTTTGCAATTTATATTTTGGTATCTTGTAGACTGCATACATAAAATGATTAAGATGTATAGGCTTTGCAGGTTTAGTTCCTCATTTGTAACACATAATGTTTTAGGTCTATTGTTTTAAATGTCTACTCCTTTTCTTGTTGAGTTGAATGCTTTGCAAATAGCCAATGACTGTACCATTTCCTATCTCCTACTTACAGCTCTGAGTAACCAGATATTTACTGCAATGGCTTTACAAATATGGATTATCTCTGTATAAATGCAACTATAACTGGTATTGCTTCACGTACCTCTCAGCCTCTTAGTGCAAGAAAGCTGGACAAAGCTTAAAATAATGGGAAGGACAAAGGCCTAACAATAGGGACAGATTTTAGATATTGCTCTTATAAACTTATAAACTTGCTAGATTAACAGGATTTGCGTAAGCAATGCATGCATTTCTTGAAAGATTTTAAGTCTAAAAGTTAAATGCATGGCATTATTTAATGACTTCAATTGATAGTGATGTGCCAGCAAACCACAAATTTTATGAGGAACAGACCAGAAAATATGAGGCAAAAATATGGACATTCTGCAAATATCTGTACAGTTGAGGTCTAATGATGCTTTATTAGATAAATATGTTTTCATTACTGTTTGAATGAAACATAGCCAAAGAATGCTTACTCATGATAGACATGTCTGTTGTAATCAGCACAGTTCTCAGTCCAGTGCTAAACACTAACATTTTACTGAATTCTGTTGATGTGAGTTGTCTGGGATTGTTTTGCTGCCTTTGGCCTTAGACATTTGCTGAAACAGTACCCGCATTAGTCAGTGAGCTAGGTTAATAAATGTTGACTGGTTTACATTTGTTTAAAGCTGTTTCATTTCATTTTAGTTTCTGATATTTTGAAAACTAGTTGAGTTTACTGTGGCTTAGAGTTGCATTTGTTACTGTAAAATATTTTGATAGCTATGAAGGCATATTATATTAGATATCTTATTATATCAGATATCTTGTTTTAATGTTTACTTCTTTAACTTTTGAAATTACTTAAGGCTATTATTTTAGATGTATTTCCTTAACATTTGAAGTGACTATAAATTACAAAACACTATTTAGTATGTGTAGTTGGAACTGAGTGTGTATGTTTCTTTCAAGTCTACTTATCTTACACACATATTAGCTTTAACTCTTAACTTCTGACATGAAGCATAAGGCAGAAAACAGCTTATTTTTGCCGTATATCTGACTGAGCAGATTAAAACTGTAATAGTTTGTCTGTTTCCTTAAGTGCCTTTTTGGAACAATGTAGGGAACAACATGATGAAACTGGAGACAATCACTTCCTGTATAAGATACAAATTTATCAAGTTTTAGATGAAAACAGAATGTTATTTTTGCATTATATTTTGTTAATAAGATTGTCTTGTCAGCTTATTTGGAAGTGTGGCCTCCTGCCATGACACTTCAAGTAACTAAGTGCACAATACCTCACTATCACAACATTTCAAGAAACTAGGCGCACAATACCTCACTATCAAGACATTTCAAGTAAGTAAGTGCACGATACCTCACTATCATGACATTTCAAGTAACTAAGCATACAATGCCTCACTATCATGACATTTCAAATAATTAAGCGTACAATGCCTCACTATCATGACATTTCAAATAATTAAGCGTACAATGCCTCACTATCATGACATTTCAAATAATTAAGCATACAATGCCTCACTATCATGACATTTCAAATAATTAAGCGTACAATGCCTCACTATCATGACATTTCAAATAATTAAGCATACAATGCCTCACTATCATGACATTTCAAATAATTAAGCGTACAATGCCTCACTATCATGACATTTCAAATAATTAAGCGTACAATGCCTCACTATCATGACATTTCAAATAATTAAGCGTACAATGCCTCACTATCATGACATTTCAAATAATTAAGCGTACAATGCCTCACTATCATGACATTTCAAATAATTAAGTGTACAATGCCTCACTATCATGACATTTCAAATAATTAAGCGTACAATGCCTCACTATCATGACATTTCAAATAATTAAGCGTACAATGCCTCACTATCATGACATTTCAAATAATTAAGCGTACAATGCCTCACTATCATGACATTTCAAATAATTAAGTGTACAGTACCTCATTATCTAAATTAGTGTGCAGGTTACCATATGTCTATACTGAATGCAGCAAGAAGAGATCCTTACTTCCTTCAAATGTAACTTATCAACTAGGTTGTGCAAATAGAATACCTTAACATATACGATGCAGCAATAATTACACTACTATTTTAGCAAGCAGCTGCTATTTCAAGTAAGTAATTTATTTTAAACTATCGACTTTTTTGTACTTTACAGTCTGGTAGATATGTGTCTATTAACCTCATTTTATATACCTATATAAATACTTGTATAGATTTCCTTATTAAACATAAATCTTCATTCTGTTAGCTATTTGTTGTTTAGCTCCGTGAAATTTCTCTTTCTTCTCTTTATTTCATATTATAATTAATGTCTTTTTAACGTTGTGATGAGTTCTGTACCCTGGATAGCAGATTTAAATAAATAAATATATAAAGCTTTTAAAACCACTAAATTTGGAAATTGTGTCTGTAAGACAGCTCATTTAGAATCGAGAATTACCAGCGTTTATAAATATTTTCAGTTGCTGGGAGCGGAGGAGGATAGGATATTGTTAAGGTAGTTTAGGTGACAATTGCTAGCCAGCTTCTATTATTTAGTTGTCACTTGTCTATTGTTTGCTTAGCTGAGCTTTATGGACATTTGAGATAGACAGGCCTAGCTGTATGCTGTTAAATTAAAAAGAAGAATAAGAGAGAGATCCATAAACTGGTCAGGATGAAAGAAGCAGTACAAGCTCAATGGCAGAAATGGGGATGCTTGGAATCTAGGGTAGGGGGATTGGTTCACAGAAATTTTAATGGCAAAATATATGGATTTTAAAGAAGAATGAAGCAACTTCGGAAGACGAAATGAAAGCTCTAGGTGGAAGTGGTTTGATGTGTCAAGAGAGAGGAAGTGCAGAATAGGATTGCAATGGGAAAGACAATACTAGGCAGTCAGAAAATGAGATGGTATTGTTATAGGTAAAAGACACAAAGGCAGAGGATAAGAGGACATATGCAAAGGTAGTCAGAGAGATACAGGTAACTGGAGCAACAGACAGTAAGGTAAATAAAGAGGCAAAGATGGACAGGAAACAGATGAAACAGATGACAAGGAGAAGGAAGCTAAAGACAGATAGCAGTGTCAAATGATGAAAGGAAAGCAGGCACAAAGTTGGCAGTGCAGGAGCCAACACCTGAGGCAGTGGCAGAGGATGCCTAAGGATACCTAATCAGAAATGACCTCAGAAGCAAACCCCACTACATCTGGAAAGTACTGTATATTCTACTGTAGGGTTGCACACTGCTGCAAACTATTTATGATAGTTTATTATTTTTTTTTTCATTTTATTTATTATTTATTTAGTATGTGTTCATTGGCAAAGTGGACTGGTCTATTGAACCTTTCAGCCATAAGCTCAAAGAGCAGAAAATACATCATGGTCTTTCAGTCAACAATATTATTATATGCAAAATGAGTAAATAGCAACATTCAGAACATAGTAAGATCTCTCACCTACAGCAGGTTTAAATGGAGAGCATACTAGAGAAAAACTGTTGTCCTTTGTACTTTTGAATAGATAAAGGTTGTCTTACAAAAGTAGTCTCACTATTAAAGGGGGCAGTGACCGTGTTTTAACACCTTGTAAATTTAAATGCTTAGAAAAGAAAAGTAGCATTATGAGGCGCTAAATGCCATTTGGAACTTTTTAGCACATTGCAATGGTGTATCTGGGGGTCTGCTAATAGTATGAATTTGCAGATTCTATTCACAGCAGTCTGTATTCTGTGAGTATTGTGGGCTGAATGCATAATGAGAAAAGGAAGGCCATTCTCAAGTTTGGGTTTTAAAATAATTTTAGCAATGGCCCTGTAAGCAGCAGGTGAAAGGAGGTGACTGATCTTGTAACATAGCTTTAATTAAGCAATGACTTTATTATTTACAAAATCTGTGTGTGTGGTAAAGAAAAGCATAGGACTGAGTATTAGGCCTGGGTGCCTTTATTCATTGACATTAGGTATTATGCTCCCATTAAGATCTGTTAAGAGAATGGAAGGAACTGTGGGTAATTTGTTGGCTGAGGCAAAGACAATGACTTTTTTAGGGTTAATTAACATGTTTGTTAGTAGTGGACAGGGTGCATAGCAGATGACTGCAAACTGGGAGCCATTATTGAATCCCCAAATGATGTGGATACTCTACAAAAGGGCCTTACAGAAACAGATGCTTGGTGCCAGAGCCATGGGCTCAAGCTCAATGCCAAGAAATGTATTGTTATCCCCTTTGGGAAAAAACATGTATCCATGAATTACCATATAGGTGGCAGTACACTAAACACAGAAAGTGTGATAAGAGACTTAGGGACACAGGTGGACGGTGGTCTCACCTTCGATAACCACATCGCCACAACAGTCAGGAAATCCTTCTATGTGGTACACCTCATCACGAAGGGCTTTTCATCCAGAAAAAAGGAGGTCATTGTCCCACTGTACTCATCCCTCATTGGACCCATTATATAATACAACGCCCCATTTGGTATGTACCTCTCAAGACATCTGCAACAACTGGAAAGGCCTCAGAAATACCTCACTAAAAGAAT
Organism: Protopterus annectens; assembly: GCF_019279795.1. Classification (NCBI taxonomy): domain Eukaryota; kingdom Metazoa; phylum Chordata; order Ceratodontiformes; family Protopteridae; genus Protopterus; species Protopterus annectens. The sequence goes on along the minus strand of NC_056746.1, from coordinate 215,990,369 downwards.
CACAGGCCTAAAGCAGATGCCCCTCGCTGACTGCCTTAAAAAACTCCAGCTATACTCTGTCGCATATCGTCTACTCAGAGGCGATCTCTGCTTAACATACAAGGCCATGTCAAACCCAGAGCTGTTGGACATGCTACACTTAAAGAAATCCCAATCTCTCAGAGCTACACGCTCCAGGGATCTAAACCTTGTCATCACAATAAACAAAACATGCTGGAGGGATAGGTTCCTGACCCAGAGACTCCCCAGACTCTGGAATAGATTGCCCATACATGTCAAGCAGAGTGCCTCTTTGGACCTCTTCAAGAGGAACCTTGACGATTGGATGGGAGAAAGGAAATTCACCCCAGGGATCACGTCAGTTGCCCTGCTAGACAGGGGTCCAGGAAAGTAAATAATGTGGGAAGAAATAGCCAGGGAATTGTTATGGCTAGGCTTGTATAGGCCCAGGGGCTGATAGCCTAGTACCAACCTATGAACCTATGAACCCATGAACCTATGAAATGGTCCTGTAACCTGGTTTGCAAGTCAACATGGTTAGCACTGAATTGTAGGAGCAGCATATCATCTGCATAACTTATTAATTTAAGATTTGGTAATTCTAAAGGTAGAACATTAAGAAACAGAGAAAAGAGAAGAGGACCCAGCACAAACCCTTGCAGTGCACCTGTATAAAGTTTACCAGCAGTAGAGGATGAGACAATGCTAAGGTTCTATTTTTAAACAGCTGCAAAACCATTAAATATTGCTATCACCAAAGATGAGTCTTTTGACACTGTTGAGAAGAAGGACTCCAAATGTTCTCTCCATCTGGTTCTGTAAAACACCACATGAAGCGTTGTCACCTCTGACACTTACTTATAAAGTACTGTACTAAGAGGGCAACAATATCCAATTGGGCATCTCCATACACTCCTACAGATTCCTGAGAAAAGTTGTAGGTAGTTGAGGACACGAGTGCAGTTGTGTGCATTCAAGAATGCTTGCAGAGAGGCATATAACACAGGGTTGAGTTCTTTCTTGCTGTAGGCATATTGTTTATTCTTGCTGTAGGCATATTGTTTATTTTCTCTTTCACTGTCTTTGCTAGCTGTGAGGATTCTGAGCCTAATTCTAATCCTTGCTGTGATGTATAAATTTGTAGTTGTCACATTCAAGTCACTTTATAGTTACTGTCTTCAATAAATCATTACTTATTGCATTTGCTTTTACTGTCTTTTACACTGTCATCTGCTGTATGCTGCAGGCACTCTTAGCCTGATTCCAGGCATAGCTGTAGACTGCTGACTGTCTCACTGTCATCTGCTCCATGATGCAGGCACTCTTAGCCTGATTCCAGGCATAGCTGTAGACTGCTGACTGTCTCACTGTCATCTGCTGTATGCTGCAGGCACTCTTAGCCTGATTCCAGGCATAGCTGTAGACTGCTGACTGTCTCACTATCATCTGCTCCATGATGCAGGCACTCTTAGCCTGATTCCAGGCATAGCTGTAGACTGCTGACTGCCTCACTGTCTTCTGCTGCATGCTGCAGGCACTCTTAGCCTGATTCCAGGCATAGCTGTAGACTGCTGACTGTCTCACTGTCATCTGCTACATGCTGTAGGCACTCTTAGCCTGATTCCAGGCATAGCTGTAGACTGCTGACTGTCTCACTGTCATCTGCTGTATGCTGCAGGCACTCTTAGCCTGATTCCAGGCATAGCTGTAGACTGCTGACTTTCTCACTGTCATCTGCTCCATGATGCAGGCACTCTTAGCCTGATTCCAGGCATAGCTGTAGACTGCTGACTGTCTCACTGTCATCTGCTGCATGCTGCAGGCACTCTTAGCCTGATTCCAGGCATAGCTGTAGACTGCTGACTTTCTCACTGTCATCTGCTGCATGCTGTAGGCACTCTTAGCCTGATTCCAAGCATAGCTGTAGACTGCTGACTGTCTGATCACTGTACAGCAGCTCAGCCAAATCATTTGTACTAAGCTGTTGTGGTGGCACCAAGCCAGTCTGGTAGTCACTGATACACATATCCATTAGTTGTTACTATACTTTGTATCCTTTGTTTACTGATACTGTAGAACAAAGTGTGTGTATGTAACTTTAAAAAGTATTTCCAAGTGTAGGCACGTGCATATAAATAGTGAGCATGTGCAGGCAGCAGTGCTATTTTAACAGAGCAGCCAGAGTGTTAACATATATGAGTCAGTCTGCTTATGAGTTTAAGTTTAAGTTACAAAACCTCATTCCTGATGTGTTTGGGTGTAATAAAGCTGCTTGAACTGAACCCACAACTGCTTGTCTGTTTTACCCTGACCAGATGAGCAACATGGTGTCAGAACTGGGATAGAGAGTGCAACTTATTTAAGCCATGAGGTGCAGAGTTGATGGTGAAGGTATATTGAGCAGGTTGAACAGTACTCACACTATTAAAAAGGGCCAGAAACAAAGTTAAGGTAACCAAAACTTGCACAAATGATTTATTTTGCAAAGAAAATGAAATGGAGCATTTGTAAGGCACAAGACACATTATTGATCAAATGAGTAGCACAAAATACATTATTAATCAAATGAAAGGCACAAAATGCATTATTAATTAAGAAAAATGTTTGAAATCATGATATTTGATAAAACTATCAGAAATTTTTATATGAGGCTCAGAATTACCTTTGGTTTGCATAACAAATATGTTTAAAGTAAAATGGGTGCAAGAAAAGTGTAAAGAGCATGATAAGAGGTTAAGTGGGCATAACAAATACAATAAAAGAGCACAAACTATTTTATTATTTGGGAAAAACTATGTACCCATGAATTACCAAATAAGTGGCAGTACACTAAACACCGAAAGTGTGATAAGGGACTTAGGGACACAGATGGACAGTGGTCTCACCTTCAATAACCACATAGCCACAACAGTCAAGTAATCCTTCTATGTGGCACACCTCATCACTAAGGGCTTTTCATCCAGAAAAAAAGAGGTCATTGTCCACTGTACTCATCCCTCATTAGACCAATTATAGAGTACAACGCCCTGTTTGGTATGTACCTCACAAGACATCTGCAACAACTGGAAAGGCCACAGAAATACCTCACTAAAAGAATCACAGGCCTAAAGCAGATGCCCTATGCTGATCATCTAAAAAACTCCAGCTATACTCTGTTGCATATCGCCTACTCAGAGGCGATCTCTGCTTAACATACAAGGCCATGTCAAACCCAGTGCTGTTGGACATGCTACACTTAAAGAAATCCCAATCCCTCAAAGCCACATGCTCCATGGATCAAAACCTGGTCATCACAATGAACAAAACATGCTGGAGGGATAGGTTCCTGACCCAGAAACTCCACATACTCTGGAATAGACTGCCCATACATGTCAAGCTGAGTGCCTCTTTGGCCCTCTTCAAAAGGAACCTTGATGATTGGATGGGAGGTAGGAAATTCACCCTGGGTATCACGTCAGTCACCCTGCTAGACAAGGGACCAGGGAAGTAAATATTCTGGGAAGAAATAGCCAGGGAATTGTTATGGCTAGGCTTGTATAGGCCCTAGGGCTGATAGCCTAGTACCAACCTATGAACCTATGAACAATAAGCTTAAAGAGCAAGGCAACTGCATGTTTTTAAGTAAAAGACCATGTTTTGGGCATAAACTACTATTTCACATTGACTGAAACCATTCAAAGCATAACTAGTGTTGTTCAAAGTATCTCAGAGTGTGCAAAGTGTTTGCTTTATTATGGTGCAATTATTCCAAAGAGTTTGCTGTGTGCAAAGTACAATTATTTTGCAAAGTACAATCAAAGTACAGCGATTTTGAAAAGTTTCTTGTGCTGTGTACATTTATTCGCAAAGTTCCACTATTTCAAAGTGTTTTTTACCTGTACAGAGTTATTTCACCAAATACAGCCATTTTGAAAAGTTTCTGTGCTGTGCACAGTTTATTTGCAAAGTACATTCATTTTGAAATGTTTCTTACTCTGAGCTTCTTCTGCTGTGTACAGTTTGTTTGCGAAGTACAGTCATTTCAAAATATTTCATACACTGATAAGAAGTGATCTTGCAGAGTGCAGTGATTTTAAAGGGTTCTTGTGCTACAGAGACTTATTTGGCAAAGTGCAGTTATTTCAAAGAGTCTGTTGTGATATTGGGCATAATTACAAGTTCTGGCATAAAGTTCTGGCATGTATATGTGTGTGTATGTTCATACATAATTTCAAACACCTTCACTACTGTGTGTTGATATGGCAGAGGCATTTCCCAGACCCAGTCCACTTGTGTTTGATCATAATATTGCAGATAATTGGAGGGTATTTGAGCAGGAATACAATATTTTCATGCAAGCAGCTTTTTCTGACAAAGATGCACATACGTGGGCATGCATTTTGCTTAATTTAGCTGGGTCAGAGGCCACTGAAAGAGAGCATTCATTTGTGTATGCACCAGCAGTATATGAAGGAGAAGGGGAAAACTGCCATATTGTTGTACCGGCTGAATCAAGAGAGGACCCTGAGTGCTTGAAATGTAAATTTAGAGAAATGTGCAACCCTGAGACAAATGTTACATTAGAGAGGCACCCATTTTATACAAGAGACCAAAAACCAGGTGAAACTTTTGCAGCATATATCATTGACTTGAGAAATAAGGCTAAAACATGCAGATTTGGTGATTTGAAAGATGAGTTAATAAAGGACAGGCTTGTGTGTGGCGTTAATAGTGCTACAGTGAGGAAGATTTTGCTTTGTGATAGTGATTTAATGTTGAGCAAAGCTATAGAGATTTGTCAAATCCATGAGCTCACAGAAAGGCACACAAATATGCTTGCAAGTGATAAGAGCCTATTTTCAGCAGCCTTCAGAGCAAGTGTAGACAGCATGCAGCACATGGCAAGCAGAAGCAGGCCTAAGCACATGGCAGCTGCAACCCCCACGGGTTCCCCTGGGAGACCCCATAGCTTTTTAGCAAGTTTCAAGACTAGCTCAGCAAAATCAAGATGCTCAGTGCTGTATAAGGGTGAGTCAGCAAAACCGAAGTCAAGTCTTATCATTAACTGTTGTAATTGTGGTGCCAGTCATAACTCCAAAAGAGAGAAGTGCTTAGCATTTGGTCAGCAATGCCGCAAGTGTAAAAAATTGAACCACTTTCAAAAATTTAGTAAATCAAACAAGCCTCATTCAGTTATTAAGAAAGGTCACTCAAAAAAGCAAGTTGATCATGTGGAAAGCTGCAACCCTCTTTTCTATGTAGATCGTGTATCAGTGGTCAGTGAAAAGGTTAATGCAGTCGATTTATTGGCAAAGAATGCAGTTGATTTATTGGCAAAGAACAAAGTATTTTGTACTGTCCCAATCAATGGTAAATCCACAGATCTCAAAGTAGACACTGGTTCAAAGTGCAATATTAAGTCAGCAGAAACATTTGGTAGAGTAAGAGCTGGTGAGCAACTTAATTTGGCTAATTGTGCGAAGCTTGTTGCTTATGTAGGTGAAGAGATTCGAACAGAAAGTTTAGTAGTGCTTTCATGCTATTCAGCTGTGAACAGTTATAGCTTGCAATTTTATGTAGTCAGAAGACCTGTGCAGTCATTATTAGGTCTCAGAGACAGTTTGAGAATGAAACTGCTTTCTTTTACCAAAGAAGCACATCATGTAAGCACATGTCCCAGTTCCAGCTTCAGTGATGCTCTTTTCTCAGAGTATGCTGATGTTTTCAATGATAAGCTAGGCAAACTTCCAGTTGTGTACTCCATGAAAGTAGACCCAGAGGTCAGTCCAGTGGTCAGACCAGAGAGGAGAGTTCCAATAGCTATGCAGTACAAAGTCAAGGTCCAGTTAGACAAGATGGTGCAGCAAGGTGTGATTTGTCCAGTCACAGAACCAACTAAGTGGGTGTCTTCCATGGTAGCTGCTCATAAGAAAAGTTCAGATGAAATCAGAATATGCACTGAGCCAAGAGACTTGAACAAGGCATTAAAGAGACCTCATCATCCTATGTGTACAGTTGAGGAGGCTGCCGCCCTCATGCCAAATGCCACTGTTTTTTTCTGTCCTGGATGCAAAGAGTTCATTTTGGCAAGTAATGCTTGATCACAAATCTTCACTACTGACTACATTCAGCACACAATTTGGTAGATACAAATTCCCCAGGATGCCTTTTGGAATAAATTCTGCCAGTGAAGTTTTTCAGTGTGTAATGGAGCAAATTTGTTTGGGCTATCTGTGTGCTATAATAGTTGATGATTTACTGGTTGGAGGTAATGGTGAAGCAGAACATGACAGAAACCTCAGGAAAGTTCTGGACAGAGCATGTGAAGTGAACTTAAAGCTCAATCATCTGAAATGTAAATTCAGACTACCAGACGTTACTTATGTAGGTCATTTATTTACCAGTATAGGCTTACAACCAGACCCTTCCAAACAAGCAGCAATACTTGAGATGCCAGCCCTGGACAATGTCAAAGCCCTACAGCCTTTTCTTGGTATGGTTAACTATTTGGGCACATTTATCCCTGACTTTAATGAGTTATCAGCATCTATAAGAGAGCTGACACACAAAAATTGTGCCTGGTCATGGTTGGAACAGCAGCAGAGAGCATTTGATAACCTCAAACAGCAAATTGCCAACCTGCCTACATTGAGATACTATGATGTCCACAAACCAGTAGTTCTTTCACGTGATGCTTCAAAGTTCCATCTTGGTGCAGTTATTCTCCAGCAGGGCAGACCTGTTGCCTATGCATCTAGAACTCTTACCCAAACTGAGATTCAGTATGCTCAAATTGAGAAGGAACTTTTGGCAATTATGTTCGCATGGTCGAAGTTCCATGATTATATTTATGGCCTAGGTATCTAAATCGAAATTGATCACCAACTTCTAGTCACTATTTTAAAGACGCCTATGCATACCACTCCAGCAAGATTACAAAGAATGATGCTCAGATTACAAAAGTATAACTTCAAAATGGTCTACACAAAAGGCAAACTCCTTTATCTCTCTAATATATTATCCAGATAGACCAGAAATATCACAGAACAGCTTGATGCAGAGAATTTTGACTATGATGCCATGGAAGTGCATAATTATTCTACCATGAGACTTGATGAGCTAAGAGATCATACAAGGACTGATCCAGTTTTGCAAAAGCTCAACCACTTCATCAATGTCGGATGGCCTTCAAAGCAATCTTATGTATCACCAGAAGTACAACTTTATTTTCCATGCAGAGATGAGATGCTAATGGAAGATAGTATCATTTTCAAAGGTCCAAAAGTTATTGTTTCTACTTCAACATGAATACATTCAGATTTTGCATCGTGGCCACCTAGATTCCGATTCTACGAAAAAAAAGGCGAGCAGACTAATATTTTGGCCTTCTCTATCAAAGGACATTGATGACGTGCTTTCTTCTTGTTCAGTATGCACTAGTACTAAACCACATTTGCAAAAAGAGCCACTTCAGCCAAGCCAGATTCCTGAACTACCTTGATCACTAGTAGCCACTGACATATTTGAGTGTAACAATCAGCATTACTTAGTTTTGGTGGACACTTATTCAAACTGGTTTAAAATCAGTTTGCTACCTAATCTAACATCCAGCGCTGTTATTATTAAGATGAAGTGTCATTTCTCAGTCCATGGTAGTCCACATAAAGTTATTTCTGACAATGGTACCCAGTTTACCAGTCAATTGCTTCAGAAATTTGCAAAAGAGTGAGACTTTATCCATGTTACTAGTAGTCCAGAAAACCCACAGTCCAATGACTGAACGTGCAGTACAGAGTGCAAAGCAATTACTAGAGAGGTCAAAGCATAACAACACAAACATCTTCATGAATTTACTTAATCTTAGAAATATACCCCGTGACAACCTACTTGGCTTGGCTGCTCAGAGACTTCTATCTAGGCAAACCAGAACAACCTTGCCTATCAGTTCTAGATTGTTGGTGCCTAATGCTAAAAACAACAGAGCAGTCAAAGCCCAACTCTTTTAGAAGCATTCCTTTCAGAAGTCCAGCTACGATAAAATGAGCAGAGTTCTTTGTCCATTAAAAGAAGGAGAGACAGTGAGGATGCAAACTGCGAAAGGCTTTGATCGAATTGTTCAAGTCAGAGGCATATGTGCTGAGCCGAGATCCTACTTAGTGAAATCTGAGGGTATAGAATACAGGAGACACTGCAGGCATCTTCTTGCTGTGTCAGAAACGATATTGCAGCATCGTACCTGTGACACAGACTAGATCTCAGAGCAACCGTGCAAACGCTCATACCATAGAGCATGTCAGGATCTATTCCCATTTCTGATGATGTCCCAGATGTCCCCAAAGTCCAACATTCCTTGAAGACAGTCCCCATTGCTAGATCCAATTCTGACTTTTATGTTACATGATCATGTCATATTTCTAGACCTAGTGTGAAATACACAACAACCTGGACATGATTGTTTAATATGTGTCTAATTTTGTATGATTGCATGTCAAAGAATTAATTCTGTATAATTGCATGTCAAAAGATAATTTCTGTGTAATTGCATGTCATTGAATACAGTCATTTGGTATATGATATATTTCTTAAAGAGGGAGGATGCAGAACATAGAGTGTGTATGTAACATTAAGAAACATTTCCAAGTGTAGGCACGTGCATATAAATAGTGAGCACGTGCAGACAGCAGTGCCATTTTGAGAGAACAGCCAGAGTGTTAACATGTATGAGTGTAGTAGTCAGTCTGTTTATAAGTTTATTTAGGTTACAAAGCCTCATTCCTGATGTATTTGTGTGTAATAAAGCTGCTTGAACTGAACCCACAACTGTTCATCTGTTTTATTCTGTCCAGACGAGTGATAGACACTATATGTGTATAATTGCAATGCTAATGCTTTGACCCATTGTTCATTTTTGTGCTGTAGTGTATATAGACCCTTAGTTCAAATCCATTTTATTAGCACTCATTAGTACTTTCTATTTCACCAGGCACTAAGCATCATGAAGTCAGAGTTTACCTTACAAACAATGATGCAATGGAAGAACTGTCTTATCCTCGATGACAACTGTTTGATTCTTCCTATAAATGATTCCATCTGTGAGAGATGCAAGTACCTACTAATTCTGGGGGCCAACCGCTCGTCAAAAGTATAGACTGTATCTAGCATGTTGTCAGTTCTGACACTCATCTTACACAATCATGCCAATCGTGTTCTTGACAAACAAATAAGGTTATGCGGAGGCACTTAAAATGTCCATGTCTAAACCAAAAAGGCCCCCTAGACAAAGATTTGGTGTACAGGACACTCAGCGCCACACTAACAGACAAAGAACATATGCATACTACAAAAAACACAATTGCAGAAAAGGTTTACTCAACTGGAAGGCTAAAGCATTTAAGTCAGCAAGGCTGAGACAGTACTTCTGGTAACTGCTAAGTCATTGGTGACTTCATAGACAGACTCACAGATATACCACTCACCAGGCTGAGGAAGGACAGATTGATGGTTAGCTTTTTCTTAGGTGCCAGGATTTACAGTGTCACTAGGGTCTAAAAATCTCTTTACCTTATGTACACACAGGGCATGATCATTGCACATGTGGGAGTGATTGACTTGAGACATACTTCCTTGGATCATATGAAGAGGGAAATGATTGAACTTTCAGAATATGCATCTGAAAGTAATGTAAAATACTAGTTTTGAGCAGCATTCTATCATTGCCAAGAATGATTCCACAATACAAGCAAAAGATAACTGACTTCAGTTATTGTCTTAGTTACTGTTGTCATTCTAAGGGGATCCAACATATATCAGTCTGGGAGGAGATGAATCCTACCTGAATGGTCGACAGCAGGCTGTCCTCTGGCAGAACAAACTCTCTAACCTTCTACCTAACACCCTCGGAGTACCACAAGGCTCTATACTAGGGCCCTTGCTGTTCTCCATCTTTATTAACGACCTTTATACTGTCATCCCAAAAGTCAGCTGTATCCAATATGCTGATGACTCTACTCTGATTTGCTCAGCCACATCTCCAGTAGAGTTATGGTCAGCTACCCAGATGACCTTTAATACAATAGAAAACTGGCTTTCTGAACATCGTCTGATCCTAAATCCCAAAAAAACTAAAATGCTGTTATTTTCACCAACACATAGGTCTACCGCTTTCACCTTTACCATAAAATCAAATGATGGCACAATAATCTCCCCTGACCCATCTACAAAACTATTAGGTGTCATCATAGACAATAATCTCAAATTTGACCTACATGTTAACCAAACTATCAAAACCATCAATAAAAAACTAGGGTCACTTTACAGAATAAAAGCCTTCCTAACCCCTCCAGCTAAAATTGCCATAGCTCGCTCTCACCTTCTTTCAACCCTTCTGTATGCATATCCTCTACTCTCGAATTTGAACAAGACTGTCCTTAACAAACTCTCAATTTGCTACAACCACACTGCCAGGTTTGCCACTGGGCTGCCTTTTAGGACACATCATTGCATCAATCTAAATCAGCTTGGTTGGCTTGAACTACCCAGCCTAATCCAGTATAACCAACTAATTATGGCCTATAAAATCCTCTATAATCCGGACAATACTCCTGCACTTAAAAATATTATCACCCCCTATAACAATCCTAGACCGCTTCGATCCTCCAACAAACTACTAATTCAGACTAGCAAAATTAATAACACAGCTGGTGATTCTCTCTTTGCAAACTCTGTAAGTAGATCCTGGAACTCTCTTCCAGCTGATATTACCTTACTTTCCACCTTAGGTCAATTTAAAACGACTCAAACATTTGTCACTTAACTGACTATGTCAATGTATCAAGCCTGGCTAACTCTCTCTAGAATGTGTAAAAATCTGTTAACCAGTTTAATGTGTAATTTAATTTAATCCTGACTTGTGCTCAGGATTAACTGTAACCTGTGGAACTTGTTTAACTTGCTTACTTATGTAATCTCTGTAAATAGTCTGTTTGTAATATGTAATGCTGGTATTATGTAATGCTGTATCTGCTTACCCTTGGAGCTTTTCTCCCCGGCCCCCACTGAAAATGGACATGCATCCAGTCGGACTATCCCGGTCAACAAATGTAAAATCAAATAAAAATAAATAAATAAATAACAGTCTTGGCAACTTTTCTAGACATTGGCTGTGCCTCTCTCCTCATGTCTTCCATATTTTTCTTCCCCCATAGTGCCTTTTTAATCAATGTAAGTCTCCTCAAATTACCACATGGCCAATCAAAATCAAAAACATATAGAGGTAGCACTGCTCAATGCTAGAAGTATAAACAAGAAGCTGCAGTATTCTCTTGGAAGGCTTCAACTATCCCTGTATTAACTGGCAAACCTACACCACCTTCATAATATCTGGTCCCTTTACCAATTGGTTCAACTGGTTCAAGTCCCAATGAGGAGTTTAAAAATATTGGACCTGGTTCTCAGCAATATAGCCATGCCATGCTCAACACCTACAATTACCACATTACTTGTCAAATCTAACCACCATTCTGTACCCCTAACTATGAAGGTAAAACCTGACTTAACACAAATGTATTCTGTCTTTAGATACTACTTTAAGGCAATCCTAATCCAGCTAACTGATGACTCTTCTGAAATTTATGTATGTAGAAAGGCACCATCTTTTGACTTAGCTTTTCTGCCTTGCTTCATAGTAATCCCCAGTAGTGTGCTTGCATTCCCCTCAGCAAAAGTTACATCCTGTGTGTTGGCCAACCTCCAGTCAACCCAAGGCTGTCTCGTTGCCCTGCGCTGTGAGACCCTGCATCAGTGGAACACTAAATTGCTTTCAGCTACAGTAGTTCTCCTCTGCAAAAAAGAAAAAAACAGCAGTTTTCTGTTGAATGTCACCAAGCACGATAGATTCCACCACAATTAAAAACAAAGTGCAAAAACACAATTTATTAACACAATTCCAAAATCAAGGCGTTTTCGTCCTATAGCTGGACTTCATCAGATAATCTCTTCCATCATTCATTAGCATCCATTATATACTTCCTTCATTTTCATTTTCCAATCATAAAATACCAATTAATTCAAATAGACAAATCAGCTTACTTTTAAAAGCTCACTAATATTAAAATACATTTCATTTAATCACATAAATACATCACATTTCTCTAAAAAACTTTAAATTATATCTATTCATCACTTTAAAATCAAGGCTGTCTCGTTGCCCTGCACTGTGAGACCATGCGTTGGTGGAACACTAAAGTGCTTTCAGCTACACTAGTGTATGTTAGAGTTGTATTTAATCTGTCCTCCAAACTGAAGATTGTTTCCCCTTTCACTGTACGCATGCACACTACTGCCCCTCCCCCCATTTCTCTCTTCCTATAGTACTCCTAGGTCAATTACTTAGAACTACTTTCTCTTGGAAATAGTTTACCTATGTACCTGCAACCCATACTTCTTTTGTTTTTCCCTGCAGAAGTGGTGGTCCTTTTCACCACTCTGTACTAGTATAACATTGTAGTTATTAGGTAAATACTGTACCACACTGACCTGCAATTAACTTAGCCTGTTTTTTCTGTTTTCTTTTTAGCAGCTGGCTTAGAACAGTTTTTCTGACTCTCAACCTTGCATTACTTTGTGTCTATTCCCTTCCCCCACCTTGAATCTGCCCACCTCCCCACCCACTTCTGCTTAATTACAGAGGTATCAAAAAGCCTGATGTAGAAAGGCACCATCATACTCCTAAAGTTTTTGTACATTTAAGTGCATCCGGGTGTTTCCCTCCTTGCTGCAAAGTTAAAGAATAACCCCCTGCTAACCTGAAGACGCCCCTGAAGCTGACTCCTTGCCTGGCTTCATAAAGCTTGTACTAAGTTTTTCTACTTGTATTTTGCCAAATAACTTTTTCTACCTTTCTGTAGTGCCTATAACTGCTTGTTAACCCTTTGTTGTGAGATTTAGTAGCCGACCGAAGACCCAAAGCCACTTCCTCCCTCCACCCTTTTGTCCCCTCATCCTATATCTTATCCCTTTGGAATAGCTTCTTGCCTACCCCCCAGCTGCTATTACTCCCCTGACCACTAGGTGGCAGTCTTTACCTACACTATAGTCTAGCATTAAAAATAACTATCCCTCAGGTCCTACACCCATTCCTTGGCATTTCAGTACAATTCTAATCCCTCTCTCTGCACATAAGAACCTCACTCTCGCTTTACTAAATCATCTACACATATCTGATAAGCTTATATACTCTGCTCCCCAGTTTTCACTTTAGTTACTTCTGTATTACTCCAAACACGAAAGACAGCTGATTGTCTTTTGGCTGAACTTTCCTTACTGCTCTTGCCCGCTCCGTTCGCCCTGCAGGCTCACTCCACTGCTCTACCCTACCCTAATTCCCACCCACCCCATGGCACCTATCCTTATACTGCTAGAAGCCACACCCCCACTCCACATCAACCATATCTTGTTACATACTCAACCATCTGTTACTAATTTACTCACACCTTCCACTATCTATACTTTCCTCATTAAACAAACCCACCTCATATTTGCCCTTCTATAACCCCTTATTTTCTCATTACTTACATTCCCACATTCTCTCATTATGTCAACCCCTGGCTTACTAAAACTCTCTAATTTCCTCCTCTTGCCCATAAATCTTTCCACTCTACTTCTATCTCATAGCCACACAGGCTATGAATTCCTAAGCTCCTTTCCATTTCAACACTCCTTTAAACAAACTTCCCCTTTCTATCTATCAGCCTCACAAACCCACAGTAACATTACATCATCATCAGCCTACCTTCTCCCACAATTTCACAGATTAAACCATATTAAGTATTTCCAAATCAGAAAAATAGACCCTATTTTATGTAAACTAGCAAAACTTCCACACAATCCTCAGTACCTACTACTACATGGTGACATTCACCCAAACCCAGGGCCTGGTAATACCTTCCCTGACTCCCATTCTTCCTTCACCTCTATTTCCCATACCCTCGCTTCTTCCTTGAACTCTCTTCTCATTGCCCACCTCAATATTCATAGTTTAAATATCAAAATTACCCAACTTCATGCCCTACTAGACTTACATTCCTTTGACATCCTATGTCTCACAGAAACCTGGCTCAAACCAGTTACTAAAGACAATGATATCATCCCTCCAGGTTATAACATCCTTAGAATTGACCGTCCTAACAAAAAGGGTGGGGGAGGTAGCGATATTGTTTAAATCTGAACTACAGGTAACCTCACTTAACACTCAACCTCCCTCACCTAGCAATGCTGAAATCTTAATATCTAAGCTCCAAATTAATGCTAATAAATCTATATACATCATTTGCTCTTACATCCCCCAGGCAGCAACATAAGTACTCTTGAAAATATCCTTAACTGGCTTTCCACATCATTCCCACAAGAAACTATTGTCCTTGGAGACTTTAATATTTACTGGAACTGTTGTACTTCTACATCTCACATTAATCTCTATGCCTTCTATCAAACTATCACCGACCATACCAGAACCCATAAACCCAGCAACAAACAAACTACCTTAGACTGGATACTAGTCAACAATAACCCCCAATCTTACAAAATATGCATACTTCCTGAAGATACCCTGTTTCCATCTTAATTAACAGAACCATTACAGAAAGTTCCATCCCATTCCTCTGGAAAGTCTTATATATTATACCACTGGATAAGGGTGGGAACTCAAATGAACTCTCAAACTTCCGTCCCATAGCCCTACTTTCCCCTTAGCAAAAACTATGGAGAGATGTATTCACTGTCAGCTACTTGATCATCTACTCCAGAACCACCTGCTAGTTGACTGCCAGCATGGTTTTAGGCCTTTCCTTAGTACTACAACTGCTCTATTATCCTTTTCTGACTGCATTAATAAAAATCATAACAACAGCTTACTGTCCTCAGCCCTCTTTATTGACCTCTCAAAAGCATTTGATATGGTTAATCATCAATTACTGTTAAACTCACTCAAATCACTTTCAGTAGATACCCAGAAAGTTAATTGATTCAAGTCCTATCTAGGAAATAGACAACAAGCAGTCCTCTGGGAAAATAAACTATCTACTCTTCTCCCTATAACTCTTGGAGTCCCACAAGGCTCTATTTTGGGACCTATCCTCTTCACTATTTTCATAAATGATCTGAAAATCTCCCTTCCACAAACCACCTGCATACAATATGCCAATGACTCGACATTAATATATTCAGCCTCCTCACCTGCTGGACTTCATTCGAGTACCCAAGCAGTATTTACCTTAGTTGAATACTGGTTCCATCAATGCTGTCTCCTCCTTAACACCAAAAAACTAAATTGGTACTATTCTCTCCCACTCAGAAGTCTCCTACTATCAACTTCACAATTACATCTAATAATGGTACTGTAATAACTCCAGACACAACCACCAAACTTTTAGGTGTAACAATTGATCATAATCTAAACTTCAGCACACATATCAACCTAACCATTAAATCAGTTAATAAAAAACTTGGTTTCCTCTACAGACTTAAACCCTATCTCACACCTCTAGTTAGGACTGCTATTGCCCAAACTCACTTAATCTCCACCCTTTTCTATGCATCCCCGATCTATATCAACTTATCCAAAAATAATCTTCATAAGTTGGAAACATCCTATAATAACATAGCTAGATTTGCCACTGGTGCCCCTTTTCAAAGCCACCACTGCCAAAATCTTAAATTACTAGGATGGCTGGAATTGCAAAGCCAGATTCTTTTCCAGCAACTTACTATTATACACAAGATCTTACACCATCCCACAGGTACACCCATACTCTCTACCCTTATCTGCCCATATAAAAATCGAACAACCCTTCGATCAGCTAATAAGGTACTAGTAGCTACCCTAAAGTCCAACAACAAATCTGGAGATAGCTTGTTCTCAAACACTATTGGTAACTCTTGGAACACTCTTCCAACTGAACTAACAGCCCTTTCTTCTACCCCACTTTTCAAGAAGCAATTAAGATTCTTCCTTAAAGCCCAGTGGCTTTGCCCATGCACAAATCCTGACTGACACTTTCTCCCCTAGCAGGACCATTCTTTACTATCTATCTTTAACATGCTATTTCAGGTGCTCTGATATTCTCTAATTCCTACTGTAGTAGCTCACCTCCTAAGGTTTGGTAAACTTTATAAACAATGTTACCCTCATAAACTCAAAAAAAAAAAAAAAAAGAATACAATTGTTTTATTAATCCTTTTACTCAAAATTTGTAACTTATTTAGTTGGGTATGTTGGTATGTTACTGTAACAGTACTATATAAATGTTCCTGTATTTGAAATGTTTTACCTGTCTGACATTATCTGCATTGTATATGGTCAAGATTTCTGTCTTGTAAATTGTCTTAATATGGAGCTTTTCTCCTCAGGCCTCCACTGAAACTGGACATACATCCAGTCGGACTATCCCGGTCAACAAATGTAAAATAAATAAATAAAATAAATAAATTTAAGCACCCACCTAACCTCAATGATCTCATCTGTGAAGACTGGGTGAAGATACATGAAGGCTGCCAGCCTAGCCAGATAGAATTTTGGAGATAATTCTATCATCTGTAAATATTAATATAAAACCACAAGCTTGTTATATTAAATGTTAAAAATAGTGTTACATTTGGAACTGAAAAAATGTAACAACAGTGCACTCTGCTGACCAAGTAAAGCATGTTGTGACCCTTTGATGTAAACATGGCTCTGGCCGGTATAGATGAAGGAATTATTGCTATTGATTTAAAGCCAGAGTTAATGGCCAGAATTTGCATGCATAAATGTTCTTAATGGCTTTGCTTCCTGACCTGGTGTGAGCTGACTAAAGAATGTAGCCCATTAGTCTGGGAAACCCAGGGAAGTATGAAGAATGATGTAATGTGAACCATGAATGTGATTTTAAAAACAGAGAGAATGAGAGAGCAGTAAGCATTTTTGTCTTGACCATCCAACTCATCACCACTGTCTTGCTCTATATGTAAGCTTATCTTAGACTTGCATTTTTCTCTTAGAAATAGCTAGAAACTAGAACTTAGACTTGTGTTTTTCTCTTAGAAATAGCTAGAAACTAGAAAGATTAGACTGTATTTTTCTGTGATCTTTGAACTCTTGACTAGCACTGTGTAGTAAAAAGTATTGTCTTGTGTTTTGACAATTTGCTATTAAATATTTTTAAACCCTTTCAACTGTGGCTGTTTTTGTAGAGATAATTTAAGCTCTTTAGAGTACTTGTATGCCTTTGGTAAAATTGTACAAAGCCACTCCAATAGCTTTAGCCATGGGCTATACTACCAATTGGATAATAATATTGCACAGTAATAATTGGACACCCTTTTAAGGGCCTTTGCGTAGTTGATAAATATTAGTGGATGGTGGCAGCTGGTACTACCATATAGTCTGGGGAAAAGGGCACAGCTGGAGAAGCTGTGCCAGCCTTCCCCAGGAGTGTCTGCATGGTTGTATAAACTATTCTCAAAGTGTGTGTGTGTGTGTGTGTGTGTGTGTGTGTGTGTGTGTGTGTGAGCTACTTGGGCAGGGACACGAAGCACTGGTTGGCCAGAGAGAGTGCTGGAGGTTTTAGCTTGCCCACTAGGTGCCAGTGGGAAGTCTTATTGAGGACCTGGAAAGCAAGGGAGCAACCAGCCCCAGACTGACTGTGATCTCTGTGTGCTCTTAAGGGAAATTGCACTTTACTGTGTGTCTTTGTTATCCTTTCCTCCTATATGAGACACCCCTCACTGGTGTTAGTGGTGAGGATTGAGGCTCCTTGATTGCTGGGTCAGGGCATGAGCATCACATATTAATTGTTTGGCAGTGGTGGAATATCCACATCACATATTAATTGGTTGGCAAATACTAATTGGCTTGTAGTGGTGTGGGTAGAGTGAATTCCTGTAGCTTGTGTTCAGTGAGCTCTGAAGGTGTTTTGTACTCTAAATCAGCCATGCAGTGAATACTCAGAGTTCAGATCACAATTGTTTTATTTCTTTTTTTAGTTTAGTTAGGGTGAGCAGGCAGCATGTTAGCAGAGGAGTATGGAAAACTGACAAGGAGCCAGCTGGTGGAGATGTGCCAGGCTAGGGGACTTGTGCATGGAAACCTGACTAAGGCAGACCTGATTTCATCCTCGGTTACAGCTGCATCAGAAAACAGCAAACAGGAGGACACTCAGACTGGCAGTGGAGATATAATACCCTCGGAGAATGGACAGCTCAACCTTTCTGCAGAGGACTTAAAAATCCATCTGGAGCTAAAGAGACTTGAGTTGGAGGCCAGGCATTTTGGAAAGAGAAGCAGCTGAGAGACTGAGGAGTCTATCGGCTGAGGAGAATGAGAAAATGCTATGTCTGGAAGTCGAGAAAAAGGAGCGGCAGAGGAAGCATCAGTGGGAAATGCTGACTCTTCACCAGAGTCATGGAGGTAATGGGGAAGGGAGTAAGTGGACTCACAGAAGCACAAGAGGTCAGTAAATTTCTTCTGCAGTTTAAAGAGGGTAATGATATTGATGGTTTCATTCATATGTTTGAGAGGGTATGCAAAGAGTATGGTGTTGACTAAAGGCTCTGCGTACGGTTCCTGACCCCCTTACTCCATGGTAAAGCTGTAACTGTTTTGTCAAAAATGTCTGACGTTGCATGTTTTGATTATACTGCCATTAAAAATCACTTGTTAGAATTGTTTAAGCTAACATTTGAAATGTATAGGAAAAAGTCTCATGAGCATAGACACAAGGCAGATGAAAATGTGTGTGAATAGGTTGCTGAACTGAGCACTTATTTCCATAGGTGGGTGAGTGGATGTCAGGTCATCACTTTTGAAGGGCTGGCAGACCTTTTGGTGAGGGATCAAGCCCTTAGCATTTTGCCTGAGGACATGAGGATCTGGTTAGCTGATAGACAATATGCTACTTCAGATGAGTTGGGGAAGAAGGGAGTCCTATACCTAGCAAGCAGGGCAGCCCTGCACAGGAAAGGGACCCCCAGTACTGCTCATGGTTCTAAAGGAACCCATGGTGGGCAGCACAGACTGCCTCAACAGAATCTGCCACTAGCAAGGGAAGCCACTATACAGGTACATGTCCAGGAGCTAGGGTTAGATGTTTTGAATGCAACCAGTGGGGCCATGTGGCATACAGGTGTCCATGGAGGCAAGGTGGGGAACAAAGGGTGAGGGAGCCAGTAAGTGGAAAAGACAAAATGCCAATAGTAAGTTGTCTTGAGACAACAAGGGTACCAAACTACCATCTTGCAGATATCCTAACAGGGAAGGATTTGGATGAGGCAGTACCATGTGTTTGTGCAGTTACACGCAATCAGGATAGGAGACAAGCATATGGGTCTGGTAGCCTGGAGACCTAGACAGACTGCATACTTGCAGCCAAGACTGGTGAGGTGGTTACTTTAGGGAGGGAGCTACCTGATAGCAGTGAGACAGAAGGTGAGCCACAGCTGCTTGTGGGTACTGATGTTCCCTGGGACAGAGTGACTGCAAAGGTAGAGTTGGATAGTAGTACCCAGGCTGACAGTGAGGCACCACTGTCAGAGGATGCCAGACATCCCTTGGAAGGGGAGCTGGGAAAGGTTACAAGGAGAGAGTTGAGACAGGCTAATCTCTGAGACCCTACATTCAAGGCCTGAGGCAGGTAGCTAGGGAGGCACCTGATTCTCAAGGAAAGGTGGAATCTGTATACTGGGACAAACAGTTGTTATACAGAGAGTGGACTCCTGAGGGAGGGCTAGAAGGTGAGAGAGTACAGCAGTTGGTAGTGCCTAGAGGCTACCATCTGGCACTTCTAGCCATAGCCCATGATATTCCTTTTGCAGGTCATATGGGTATAAAATGTACAAATAGGCTATTATGCAGAACTTCTATTGGCCTGGAATTTCCAGAGATGTAACAGGGTACTGCAGGACCTGTGAGCAGTGCCAAAAGGTAGGCAAGGCAGGAGACAAGGTGAGAGCTCATTTGATGCTTTTGCCTGTGATTGAGGAGCCATTTCATTGGGTAGCTATGGATATTGTGAGTCCTCTGAGTACCCCAAGTTCCACAGGGAAAAAGTATATCCTAGTGGTAGTGGATTATGCTACACGATACCCTGAGGCAGTGTCTTTGTCCTCCATTGAGGCAGAGAAGGTGGCAAATGCATTGTTAGAGATTTTCAGCAGGGTAGGTTTCCCAAAAGAAATACTGAATAACAGAGGTGCCAATTTCATGTCAGACCTGCTATCTTGTCTGTGGAAGTTCTGTGGGGTGAAGCACATGAAAACCACCCCCTATCATCCCCAGACTAATGATCTTGTTGAGAGGTTAAACTCTACAATCAAGTCCATGCTATGGGCATTTTCAGATCATTTTAAGAGAGAGTGGGACAAATATTTGCCCCATCTGCTTACAGAGAGCTTCCCCAGGAATCCACAGGTTTTTCACTCTTTGAGTTGCTGTATGGGCATATGGTGAGGGGACCTCTAGATTTAATTCGAGATGAGTGGGAAGGTGAGTGCGAGTCTCCAAAGGAGTCTGTTGTGGCATACATCCTAAACCTCAGGACAAGGCTCTGGGAACTCACGGGCATGGCTCAGGAGAACGTGGCAGAAGCCCAACAAGGTGTGGTATGACAGGAATGCTCGAGCTAGAGAGTATGTTGTGGGGCAGCAGGTAATGGTTCTCATTCCTGTCAGACACAACAAGCTGCAAGCAGCTTGAGAGGGACACTACAAGGTGGTAAGAAAGGTAAGTGATGTTATTTGCATGGTGGAACTGCTAGGCAGAAGGCAGGGGCACAAATTGTACCGTGTTAACATGATGAAACCTTACCATGATATGGAGGCCCTTGTGCTGAGCATTTGCAGTGGATTGCAGGAGGAGTCTAAGGGAGATCTGGGGAATGATCTCCTCGGTGAGGCTCAGGCTGTCACCACAGTGGAAGGGGTAGCAGTGTCCCAGCAGCTATCTCCTACCCAGGTTCGAGAAATCCGAGCAGTGTTGCAGGACTTTAAGGACATGTTCACTGGGAAACCAGGGTGCACCCACCTGGGGTAGCACCATGTGGATACAGGACCCCAAAGACCTATTAGGCAGGCCACTTATAAAGTGCCTGAGAGAGTCAAACAGACTCTGAGGGAGGAGGTACAGGAGATGTTGGAACTAGAGGTGATTCAAGAGTCCAACAGTCCCTGGGCCTTCCCAGTGGTGCTGGTGCCAAAGAAGGATGGCAGCACCATGTTCTGCATGGACTTCTGGAAATGAAATAGTCACACCGAGTCAGATGCTTACCCCATACCTAGGACAGATGAGGCCCCAGAGCAGCTGGGTGGGGCTAAATATCTTATAACTATTGATCTTACCAAGGGTTACTGGCAGGTGCCCTTGACTCCCAGTGCTAGAGAGGAGTCAGCCTTTGTGACCCTTTTTGGCTTGTATGAGTTCACAAATATGCCCTTTGGGATGAAGAATGCTCCAACGACTTTCCAGAGGCTGGTAGATCATATCCTAGCAGGAGCAGGAGGGTTTGCCCTTGCTTACCTAGATAATATTGCCACCTACAGCCATTCCTGGCCAGAGCACCTTCAGCATGTCTGGGAGGTGCTGGGCAGACTACAGAGTGCAGGGTTGACTATTAAGCCGAGCAAATGTCAGGTGAGTATGGCAGAGGTCCCCTACCTAGGACATAAAGTGGGGAGTGGTAAGATAAGGCCAGAACCTGCCAAAGTGGAAGCCATTCATGCATGGCCTGCGCCTGTTATTAAAAAAGCAGGTGAGAGTATTTTTAGGGACATCAGGGTACTACAGACAGTTTGTCCCCAGTTATAGTACCATAGCTGCTTCCCTCACAGACCTGACAATGAAGAACAGGTCAGAAAAGATAGTGTGTACCCCAGCATGTGAGCAGGCATTCCAGAAACTTAAAGAAGCTTTGGGAGGACCCCCTGTGCTAGCCAGTCCAGATTACAGCAAATAATTTGTTGTGCAGGTGAATGCTTTGAACCATGGGGTGGGGGCCGTACTTAGCCAGATTTCTTCAGAGGGAGAAGAGCACCCAGTGGTTTATCTCAGTTGTAGGCTCCAACCCAGGGAGGAAGGCTATGTAGCTGTAGAAAAGGAATGTCTAGCCATAGTGTGGGCACTGCAGAAACTTCAGCTTTATCTATATGGAAGGAAATTCACTGTTATGACAGATCACAACCCACTAACATGGTTAAACAGAGCCAGCCAGCAAAATGCCAAGTTGCTAAGATGGAGCTTGAGGTTGTAAGCATATGATATGTCTGAGCAGTACCGCAGTGGGATTAGCAATGCCAATGCAGATGGGCTCTCAAGAGAGGGAATGGGGTAAGGTGCACTCAGATAGACCTAACTCCAATAAGCAGCGTTTCTCAAGGGTCACTTGAAAAACTATCTGGAGTTCTCCAGGGGGGAGATATGTGAAGGTTGGGTGAAGATAGGTGAAGGCTGCCAGCCTAGCCAGATAGAATTTTGAAAATAATTCTGTCATCATTAAATATTAATGTAAAACCACAGGCTTGTCTTAAATGGTAAAAATAATGTTACATGTGGAACTGAAAAAAAATGTAACAACAGTGCACTCTGCTGACCAAGTAAAGCATGTTGTGACCCTTTGATGTAAACACGGCTCCGGCTGGTCTAGATGAAGGAATTCTTCCTATTGTTTTAAGGCCAGAGTTAATGGCCAGAATTTACATGCATAAATGCCCTTAATGGCTTTGCTTCCTGACCTGTTGTGAGCTTACTAAAGAATGTAGCCTGTTAGCCTGGAAAACCCAGGAAAGTGTGAAGAATGATGTAATGTGAACCAGGAATGTGATTTTAAAAACAGAGAGAATCAGAGAGCAGTAAGCATTTTTGTCTTGACCATCCAACTCATCAGCACTCTCTTGCTCTATGTGTAAGTTTATCTTAGACTTGTGTTTTTCTCTTAGAAATAGCTAGAAACTAGAAAGATTAGACTAAGTATTTTTCTGTGATTTCAGAACTGTACTACTGAATTATTTTAAGTATTTCTCTGTGATCTCTGAACTCTTGGCTAGCACTGTGTAGTAAAAAGTATTGTCTTCTGTTTTGACTATTTGTTATTAAATATTTTTAAACCCTTTCAACTGTGGCTGTTTTTGTAGAGACAATTTAAACTCTTTAGAGTACTTGCATGCCTTTGGTAAAATTGTACAAAACCACTTCAATAGCTTTAGCCGTGGGCTATACTACCAATTGGATAATAATATTGCACAGTAATAATTGGACACCCTTTTAAGGGCCTTTGAGTAGCTGATAAATATTAGTGGGTGTTGACAGCTGGTACTACTGTATAGTCTGGGAAAAGGGGGCACAGCTTGAGAACCTGTACCAGCCTTCCCAAAGAATGTCTGTGTGGTTGTATAAACTCTTCTCAAAGTGTGTGTGTGTGTGTGTGTGTGTGTGTGTGTGTGTGTGTGTGTGTGTGTGTGTGTGTGTGTGTGTGTGTGTGCACGTGTGTGTGTGTGTGTGTGTGTGTGTGTGTGTGTGTGTGTGTTTGTGTGAGAGAGCTACATGGGCAGGGACATGAAGCACTGGTTGGACAGAGAGGGTGCTGGAGGTTTTAGCTTGCCCACTAGGCTGAGATCTTTACCCCATAGTTGTGCCAGTGGGGAGTCTTACTGGGGACCTGGAGAGCAAGGGAGTGACCAACCCCAGACTGACTGTGATCCCTGTGTGCTCTTAAGGGAAATTGTACTTTACTGTGTGTATTTGTTATCCTTTCTTCCTATATGAGACACCCCTCACTGATGTTAGTGATGAGGATTGAGGCTCCTTGATTACTGGGCCATGGCACAGGCATCACACCATCTTGCATTCTTCCACATTTGTGAATAATAATTATGCCCATCTGAAAGTATGCACTGAGGCAACTGTCCTGATAAGACATAAACATAATGCAAAATTCAGGAATAAACCCTTCTGGTGGAACCCAATTATAAACAAACTATACAATAAAAAGAAGAAGCTCATACCCCATAAAAGTAAACTTAGTACCCCATCATCTAGAGATAAACTATGGAATGAGAATTGCCACCTCTATTAAGGACAACCAAAGAGCCTTCTTTAGCTATATCAGAAATCTTACAGGGAAGGACAAGCAATGCTCAGAGCTAATAGACCACAACATGTTCTCAGCCTCTGAAGACATAGTGAACATATCAGTAGACAAATTCATCTCTAACTTTACTCCTCTATCTCTCTCTAACTTTACTACTCTATCTCCCCCAAATTTCTTCAGCTTAATAGCAAGTCCACAGAACCCATGCTACTCACCATCTAGCAAGTTCTGAGTGCTCTTTCCAAGGTCGAAAACACTAGCTCCATGGGTCCTGATAATGTGCTGGGCTGCCTTCTTTTCAGGACCAAATACTGTCTGGTAGACTCATCACTAAACCTATTCATCCTCAACCTCTCTACTGGATTTATACCAGAAGAATGGAGAACTGTGGCAATCCAAGAGCATGGGGGACCCAAAAAAATGGGAGAACAATTTTGTGCAAAAAAAAAAAAAAATCAAAGATTATATATTCTAGAAAATCAGGTTTACAAGTTGTGCAGTTTTTAGCACAGAAGAAAACCATTTAGCATGCATGGTATTTACATGAATGCTGTTAGCCAAGTAATACACATAATTTGGCGAAAAATATTTGAACGCACAATTTGAAAAGTAACAACATGTGCACTCATGGTATAAGTAGTCAAGGTTTTTGCATATGATGCATCGGTAAACACAAGTGAAATATCAAGAACAGTGGGTGGTATTCATAACCCTGGATGTTCACACTTTCCTAGCAGTTATTCGAGAACAGCACATCTGTGCCTGTATGTAAATTCAGTGATCACAGGTTATTCATGCTGAATAAGTAAATGTGAAAGCAATTTAAAAAAGTCTACTTTTGTCAAATGTGCAAATTTGCTGAAGTTAATCCTTAAGTATTTATGAAGTACTTTATGAAAACTTAAGTCCTCATATAATTACAGACATTTTTGGGTATTATGAATGAACTCAGCTATGGTCATGCTTTTTTGAAGTATTTAAGACATGCAATGCACATCACAGTTATTATTATTATTAACTTTTAAAAAAGATAAATGGGTTTTAATTGTTTATATAGGAGTATCCTTTTGTGAATGGTCTATTGATTTCTTAAAAGAGTGGAAAAGGGAAGACAGGAAACATTGAAAAAGGGAGACATAAAGAGGTAAACACAGAAGGAACACATCAAAAGGGTTGTGATGGAGGAGGTAGGAGAGAAGAGGTGCTATATTTTTGGCAGGGGATAGATCCCCCCACTATTTTTCAAGTATTTTTTTATGTAAAAGGGTAGTTTGGATAGGAAGTAGATTGGAGTGTGCAGGAGAGAGGATTAGGGAAGGAGGGAGTGAACAAGAGTTGAGCTCAGGACACCCAGTCCACACAACCTCAAACATTTCCACTGTTTGATGGTGTTACAGTGGATAACTCCATTGTTAAAAGAGTGGAGGCCTATGGTGGAGCAGTGGTCATTGCCAATCAGGGTAGTGAGTTTTAAACCTGTTAAACAGCATCCTGGACTGGTTAACGATGTCTCTCTACTACATCCTTATCCAAGTCCTTGCCAGGATGCCATGTGTCAGGGTGCCTAGAGGACCAGTGCCGCTCTCCAACCCTACGAGGACACCCCTAGATAGGACGAAGGTAAAAGTTCCTTGACCCAGGAAGAATGTGTTTGAGTTGCTCCTAGGGATTCCGGAACTGTAGAAAAAATAAACATAAAATGAAGTGAAAGAAAATAAAGGACAAAGTAATGCATAGTTCAAATAAACAAAAGAGAGAGGGAGGGTAGACTGACAAACAAGAAATGGAGACAATAAATTTATTAATAATGTAATACATCAGTGCAATCTTTATTAATTGTGATTTTTGTTCAGATTTAAAAAAAACTGTTAAATTGTATTGGAAACAGGAATAAAACATGGGAACAATTAGTGTGTTGCTGTGAAGTGGTATTGACTTTTACATTTACAGTATACTCATTCTAATGAAGTATGCTGGTATTACATAAGAAATGGTAATATATACATTGTGTATTGAAAGCACTTTACTTTTTTCTTTGTATATAAATCAGTTCAGTATTTTTTGGAATGTAAACATTTATTTTTGCATACTCAAGATCATCTTCAGTCAGCTTCTTCAATCTCGTTTCCTCTTAACTCTACTGTAAGATATCTACTCTAATGCTGCATAGCGAGCACATAGAGGATGCTGCTTATCTATCTTAGATGTGTGTTTTAATCTTTCTTACATGATTACATTTACTAATCAGCACTGCACTGAAGTTATTATTGCACTTGCTTAATATGTGTGGTTATTTCTGTAAACATTTCTGAGTCTTGCTATATACTTTCATTTTTTAAGCAGGAAAGCAGCTAAACACAGATTTCCATACATTTATTGTACCTATTCCATCTGTGGTAGTAAGTATTTCTTCTTCTTTACAAGTTAAACTAGAAGGATAGCATGACTTCTCTTCAATTGCAACATTTTTTTGTCTCTGCACAGCTTGTTTCTTTGGGGGTGGGTATTTTCTGCAATCTTTGCATACATTTAATTTGTAGTTTCTACTTTCTACTATATCTTGTATACTTCACATACAGTTTTAAGTAATATCATGTGAATTTGCTCTGTGACACACTTTTACCTTCCCATCAAAAGGCATGTTGCACGCAAGCTGTACAAATATAAAAATGTAATAACTGAAAGGATGTTATGACATCATTACCATTCAACTTGCATTTAACAAAACATATTTACTGTTATAGATGGATTCTCTAGAAATGTTTCATGGAAATGCTCACTTTGATAATTTGCTGCTTAATAAATGTAAGCATATAAGGGGATTAAGTAGAAATGTATACAGACATAATCCAACAATGCATGTCTCAGTATCCTCTCAGTTGTTCATTCACACCCCTACTCTGATGAGAGTGTGGTGGCTGACTGAGTTTAGCCATCTTGTATGTGCAGTTAATATTTTGAAAGAAACAAATGTCTGGCCTGCAGTATTCGCGAAAGCTTGCATGGCGTGCAAGATGAGTGTAGGAGCTCACGCCGGCAATATGTCTGCCGTGCGATCCAGGAACAGAGGTTAGGGGCATGCACGAGAGCTGCTAAAGCTACTCTTGCACGGACAGCATCATGGTATGCAAGTTACCTCATTTGCTGGAGAAAGCCATGCAAACGAGGTAAATTTGTGATCCAGGAAACACTAATCTGTCCGTGGAAGATTAGTGTTACCTGCAGAAATGTACTCCGTTGGTTAAGGAGTGCATTTCTGCAAATAGCTAAATGGAGCTATGACAGCTCCAAATAAAGGATGCATACAGTTGAGGAAGCATGCCAGTGGCCAAATATAAGGCCATTGGCATTTTAAAATGTTTAAAAAAAAAAAAGTTAACTTTTTTCCCCCGATCTCCGATGTTTAAGCATAGAGCAGCACCGCGCAACCGTGCAGTGCTTATAAAAACAAGAAAATAATTTAAAAAAAAAAGCCAAAAATAGGCATTTTCACTAAAAAGCTTATTCTGCCATGCAGGTGAATGGCAGGCTGAAGACAACATGGCCACTGACTAGTGGTTGCTAAGGGGGGGAAGCTCAGTGTGAGAGATGTAACCATGCATTACTAGGCAATCCTATGCAAATGAGGATAAGGATAGTGAATCCCAATTTTCCCCAGCATGTGAGGCATGTCCCAAGAGTGTAAGAGTAGGAGTAGGTGAGTATAAAACTAGAATATAGGTGACTGTAAGCTAATTGGAGTACAGTGGCTTGTGTTTGCCCTGAGTTGCTCAGGATTGCAAAGAGACGTGCCTACAGTTGTCCTGTTTGAAAACCTCAAACCAAAGGTGCACACTGTTAAAAGATAGGAAACTCCTTGCAAACATGCACACAGTGTGTGTGCTCATGTGCATGTGTGTGCACGCATTTGTGCTTGTTTGCATGGCACTCCCCCCCCGGGTGGAAACAGAAAGGCAAAAGGAAGGAAAAGAAGTAGTAGGAAGTTAACCAAGGAGAACTAGCAGAGCTGCCAGGTGAAATATATCAGAATCAGCCAATTAGACAGGCAGCAGACTAGCCCAGCCCAGCCCAGCACTTTAAACTCTGCAAACACCATTACCCCCTGTTTTTTCTCAAGAACTCTGCAACACTGCAGTATACAAAGAGGGAAAGCTTAAAAAGCTTAAGTCAGACAAAATGTTAGGGGCTGCTCTTGCGATCATAAACCAACATGTGCAAGGTGCTGAGGGTGGTGATGTTGTGAATGCTGCTGAGCAACCCACAGTGAGGAGACGGAGAACAGTGTACAGACCCAGGATAACCTACCAGGAGCTACATGAGCTGGAGATAGTGGAGAGCTATAGGGTGGACAGAGACCTCCTACAGAAAATTGTTGAGCTGTACCAGCCATGCCTCACACACAGAACCAACAGAGGGGAACCCATCCCAGTGAATACCAAGGTATGTGTTGGCCTAAGAATACTATCTACAGGTACCTTCCAAAGACCAACTGGTGATATGATGGGGATTTCACAGGCATCAGCATCCAGAGTACTCCACCAGTTCCTGGATGCCATGTCAGCACATGTCGGTAACCACATATATTTCCCCAATTCCCGTGAGGCATTGGCCAGCAATATGCATCTTTTCCACCAAATAGCAGAATACCCTGAGGTAGTGGGTGCAATAGACTGCACGCACATATGCATCAAAGCACCACCCAGTGAGTGGGGTAGGGTCTACATCAACCGCAAGGGCTTCCCCTCCATCAACTGCCAGTTTGTGTGCGATGCCCAGGGCATAATAATGAATGTGTGTGCTGGATGCCCTGGAAGCTATCACGATTCCCACATTTGGCATCTGACCCAGCTGTACCAGTTATTTGCCAATGGGGACATTCCCTATGGTCACCTAGTAGAGGATGCTGAATATGCACTGGAGCCATGGCTGATGACACCCATCAGAAATGCACATACACCTGAACAAGAACTCCATAATGAGGCACACGCACAAACAAGAAACATAATTGAGCATGTGTTTGGGATGCTCAAGTCACAGTTCCGGTACCTGGACACATCTGGTGGAGCCTTGCAGTACTCACCAACTACATTTACGCAAATTGTTATGGTACGTGCCATGCTACACAATATGATCCTGTGGAAACAGCTGCAGCAGGAACAGCATGGGGCAGGGCCAAACAGCCCCCCACCATTGCCAAGGCCTGCACAGGCACAGCATAACTCAGAGGAGGAACAACCTGAGCCTGCTCCAGTAGGCAGACGGAGGAGTGCCCAGTATGACCTGGCCTTGGCAAAGAGGCAATGCATAGCACATACACTGACTTAGTAGGAACCCTGGAAATGACACCTCTCTCTGACTTGCACATACAGTAAAAGGGATGCCTAACTTGACACTACCTGTTTTCAAGCATGTATAGGGAGTGTACTATGTGCATCCAACATAGGCAGCCCTGCAGCACCACCCGAGGCATGAGTGCCCTATTTTAAGCAATATAAAGCACTGCTAAGCATATTTTACCAGTATTGAGCATATTTAAATACAATTGCGTGTAGCTGCGCACTGTGCTAACCAGCGCAACATCGGGCAACGTCAGGCAACATTGGGTAACGTTGGGCAAAGTTGGGCAATGTTGGGCAAAGTTGGGCAAAGTCGAGCAAAGTCAGGTAAACATGCTCACACCTGCTGTACTGTTCCTTAACCAGTCATG
Source organism: Protopterus annectens (assembly GCF_019279795.1). NCBI lineage: Eukaryota > Metazoa > Chordata > Ceratodontiformes > Protopteridae > Protopterus > Protopterus annectens. The sequence goes on along the minus strand of NC_056746.1, from coordinate 215,960,573 downwards.
TCTGTCCAGCAGAAAAATAAAAAGCAGTGACAGGGCTCAAACTCAGGATACTGTGCACTATAGTCACAGTACTGAATCATTAAGCCATGATAGCATTTTACTGGCACAGACACAACTTAAGTCACTCACACATACCAGTTGGGGGGGGTCACATACCTAACAGTCACAGCCAGCAGGAAAGTTTTAGACAAACGCAAACACAAACAAATGCTGTATCATGCCCTGTGAAGAGCCATATGGGTAACCTCCCCCCCAGGCCTAAGCAGACAGATAACAGCAGGCCAGGCAGTGTGATGTGGGTTGGGTAGGCTATGAAGTTACAAACTAATATGCGTGTAATTAGAAGCTAAGGTCTGTAGTACAGTGGTATGCCTCAAGCCAGTACGATAGGCAACAGTACAGACTGAAATGGAGTACCTGACATAGCAGTGCAGGCCTAGCAAATGTGCTTAAGTGTCAGGTGTACCCCTCCTCCTATGTACACCCACAGTAACAATCAGGTGTGCCCTTCGGGTAGAAATGTACAAATAATAGCTGTCCCCCCTGTATGTAGAAATGTTGATAAGTCTATGCAAATTGACTCATGGAAGCCCTGCAGGCACAGCGTGCTTCCTGTTGATGTACAACACAAAGGTGGGCCCTGAAGTAAAAACCAACTTGATTTTTCACACACATATATTATATATGCCCATAGTGGGCATGCTCATACACTTAAACAAATTTAGCAAATTTCAGTCAACAACATACTGAAAGGTCATACTGGGCATGCTCACAAACTTAAACAAATGAAGCAAATGTCTGTCAACAACATACTGAAAGGTCATACTGGGCATGCTCAAACACTTAGGCCATGTCTGAGTGCAACAGTGGGCCACACATATCTGGCAGTTGCAGTTCTTACTCCAGACACATGTCACTATTCACCAATCCTGTCTTGTGCACACAGTGATATGAAAACAGACCCATATAATATATTGGACCCCTGTCATAATCAAACTATGTAATACAAGTACTTAAGTTGCTCAAAGAAAGTTAAAATCCAAAGAAGATCAATAAATCTCCGATCAGTATCATCAAGAAACAATGAGCACTCCTAACATTATCCAAGCCAAGCTCTGCCAAAAATATTGCCAAAGATTCAATAGAGAACCATGAAGCTTTCTTTAGCTATGTTGTAAATATCAATGTAAACTCATATATGTTCTGAGTTAGTGCAAAGGGTAAATGAATACATGTCCATGACTGACATTACCAACATCTTGTCAGACAGGTTCATACATAGTTACCCCTCTCTCACTGACAAAAGGGCCCATTACCATACCTGGAGATTGTGAAAACCCAGAAATCACATATACAATGGTTAAACAGCTCTATCCAAACCAAAAACACGGCATCTATGGGATGACATAGTGTCCCTGGCTGTGTTATATGTGAACTCCAAAACAGATTCTGCACCTGAACAGTCTGTTGAGACTCACCCTCTGTACAGGATATGAAACTGTTGAATGGGTTACAGCAACGTTTGGCACACTCCACAAGTGTTGGTGCACAACAGACCATGGGAACTATTGTCTTATAAGCCTAATAAGCCTGATCTGCAAGGCCATGGAGTCCATCATTATGGAACTCATAAACAGAGCTATTGGGAGCCTACAAACACCCAACCCTACCCATTTTGGTTTGGTCAGGGGCAGATCATGGTCCCTAACCCTGCTAGACAGTGTTCAAGGCAGTTACTCAGGACATACATCAATGGAATGAGCTCCACACGGCCTACATAGACCTTGAAAAGCCCTTTTCCAACATCCCATACACATGTCATATCCACAAAATCAACAACCTGTGCATAAACACATATGTCATCTGATGGATTGCCAACTGGGGCACAGATAGATCCCACAAGGTAAGAACTGTGGTCTCCCTGTTGAACTGTAAGCTGGTAACAACTGCTGTCCCCCATGGCTCAGTCCTGGGACCCCTCCTGTCTGGTGTATACTTTTCAGAAGTACAGTCAAACACATGAGGGCTATGGTTAGCAAAGTTTGTGGATGACTGCAAAAAGGTTGTCATAATCGATGTTTGGGACAACAGAGACATCCTTAAAAAGGGTCTCAGTCAGACAGATGCGGTGTCAAAATTATGGCCTCGAGCTACAGTCATACAAATACCACATAGGTGCCAACACCCTAAATATGGAGGTAATAATAAGGGATCTAGGGACACATGTGGATAGTCATCTCTACTTTCGGAAACACGTTCACAAAGTGGTTAGAAAATCAGGTTATGTGTTCCCACAAATTGCCAAAGTCTTTGCATGTAGGTCAAAGGAGGTTCCCTCTACTCATCAGTCATCAGACCCATCAGAGAGTACCATGACACACTTGCGATGAATCTGACTAGGCACCTTCAGCAGCTGGAAAGACCACTGAAGTACCTCAACAAGAAGATTACTGGCCTCAAACAGTTGCCCCATACAACAAGACTGAAGTAACTCAATCTGTACTCTGTTGCATACAGTCTACTCAGGCAGTCCCTGCCCAACAGACAGGTCCATGTCCAATGCAGAACTGATGTACATGCTCTATCTGAAATAAACCCAAGCTCACTGTGCTACATGCTCTAGGGATATAATCATCACAACAATAAATAGAACATGTTGGAGGGATACATTACTAACTCACAGACTTCCCTTGCTTTGGAACAGGCTCCCAACCTACATTAAGCTGAGTCCCTCACTGACACTCTTCCAGAAGAGCCTTGATGAGTGTATGTGAAACTGAACTATCACACCATGGATCACTTCATCAGCTCTACTACACAAAGGCATAGGGAACTAACCCCAGGTGTGGTGATAGCTGCACACTCTGGCCATACTAATATATGCCTTCAGGCAGATAGCCTATTACCTACCTATGTACCTATATATGTAGGCGGAACACAGTATAATAAGCCAAAGATGGATGGGCAGAGATGTGTGTAAGAGGGTGACCATGACAGGGAGCCATCCAGGACTGTCCCACCCAACACACATCCCAATGGCACAAAAGACATGAGGTGCACATCTCACCCACTGTACATAATAGCCACCAGTATCTGTAAGCATTACAGTGTATGTGGTGCATGTGCCTGCTGTACAACATGACTGTACAATGAAGTACACATCTACTATCTGTAGACATGTACCTGTCACATAGGTTCACAGGTATGTAGTAGACTATCTTCACGAAGGCATATATTAGCCTAGGCAAGTTGTGCAGCTTTCACCACCCCATTGGTTAGTCTCCTAAGCCCTAGTTCTAATAGTTAGTACCCTAAGCCCCTTTCTAGTGGGGCTGCTGATGTGATCCCTGGCGTGAATTGTCTGTTTTCCATCTTCTCATCAAGGTTCCTATTGAAGAGTGTCAGTGAGGGGCTCTGTCTGATGTACATTGGGACTCTGTTCCACAGTAAGGCAAGTCTCTGGGATGGTACTCTATCCCACCAGCATGTTGTATTCATTGTTGTGATGAGGTTCATATCCCTGGAGTGTGTAGTGTGACTCAATTTTGTTTTCCTTAGATGGAGCATGTTCAACAGTTATGTGTTGGACATGGCTCTGTATGTTAGGCAGAGTTTGCCTCTGAGTAGGCGGTATGCAACAGAGAACAGATTTAGTTTTTCCAGTTGTGTTGCATAACACAACTGTTTGAGGCCAGTAATCTTCTTGGTGAGGTACCTCTGTGGTCTCTCCAGCTGCTGGATATGCCTAGTTGAGTACATCCAAAATGGTGCATTGTACTCAATGATTGGTCTGATGACTTAAGAGTGGAGGGCCCCGGCTACCTCTTTTGATCTTGATGCAAACCCTTTGTTGATTAGGTGGGCCACATAGGATTTCCTAACCACTTTGGCAACATGGTTGTCAAAGGAAAGATGACTATCTACTTGTGTCCCCAGATCCGTTATTACCTCATCGGTTTTTAGGGGGTAACGCCTATGTGGTAGTTTGTGGGTACTTTGTTTTCCCCAAAGGGGATTACTATGCATTCTTTCGCATTGAGATTGAGGCCATGATTCTGACACCACACATCTGTTTCATAGAGTCCCTTCTGGAGAATATTTGTGTCATCCGGGGAATCTATTCTGGCAAACACTTTACAGTTCCCAGCAAACTTAGTCAACCACAACCCTCCTGTGTCAGTATGTACTTCTGAGAAGTATATACCAAACAGGAGGGGCCCCAAGACTGAACCCTGGGGGACACCAGTTGTTACCAGTTTAGAGACTGACATGTAGCCAGCAACTCTTAATTTGTGGGATCTATCTGTGAGCCAGTTTGCAATCCATCTTGTGATGTATGGATTTATGCTCAGGTTGGTGAGTTCATCTATGATACCTGACTGGGGAATGGTATCAAAGGCCTTAACGAGGTATAGGTAGGCTGTGTGGAGCTCCTTTCAATCATCTGTAGCCTGGGTAACTGTCTCAAAGAAATCCACCCAGTTCAGGAGGCATGATCTGCCTTTGACAAAGCCAAACTGGGTGTGCTCAACTGTGTGAAGGTCCTCAATGTCTTTATTGTTGAGTATCATTATGATTGGCTCCATTGCCTTGCAGATCAGACTCATCAGGCTCATAGAGCAGGAATGCCAAGGGTCTGTTGTGGCCCCACCCCTGTGGAGTGGGAAGAATGTTGCTGTGCAACATTCTATGGGTACATATCCTATAGAGAGCATGTAGAGAGAGGTGTAGGTATCCTTGATGAATATGGATACATCCCTGCCCTATGTGCTATGATCCAGGTTCTGATGCTGGAAGGTATGGAATGAGTAGTATCCTGGTAGTGCTGGTATGCTCTCTGGAGCCTTGAACTAGGTTTCTGTTACTGCACAGATATCAATATTCTCCATACTGAGAAGTGCTTCGAGTGTGTGCATTTGGAGGCTGAGACTTCTGGCAATGAGTAGCATTTAGCTAACTTTGTGGTTATTTGTGTTGGCTACGGGGTTTGGTTTGCCCTGAGTGACCGGTGTTCCACACCTGAAGTCAACGTCTCATTGGTCCGATCCAACCATAAGCTAATTACCCTAGATATCGACATTCTGCCCCCACCCCCCATTAAGGAAACCATGGTAAAAATTTCTCCAAAGCCAACTTCATGCTTCTTAAGACATAAGTGGTGAACCTCATGATACCCATGCAGATGGACAATACAGTTACGACTACTGAATCCTACACAATTGCACTTTATAAGCACTTGCATGAGTGCATGGATTGTGCTATCCCAAACAGAACCAAGATGCTATCCTCCAAAAAAAAGGAAGCCAATCTGGTGGTCCCCTGCCATAAACAAACTGTACAACAGAAGGAAGAAACTGTTGCAAAAGAGAGTAAATTCCCAAGAGTGGAGGAGCTCCCTGGTCAGCTTCAGTAAGAAGCTGTGATCCCTGATAAAATCCTCCAAAGCTAGTTACGAAAACAAAATTGTCACTGATTCTAAAGACAACCACAAAGCATTCTATAGCTATGTTAAGAATCTCAATGGCAACACTCAGATCTGGTCTGAGTTACAGCACAATGGCACTAAATATACAGACCCAACTGATATTGCCAACATCCTGGCAGATAGGTTCAGTGCTAACTTTACACCCCTCTCACCCATTAAAGAGCCCATCTCTGTACCGGAAGAATGCAAAGTTCCTGTAATCATGGCTACACAGGTAAAAACCACACTCTCCAAAGGCAAGAACACAGCATCCATGGGAGCAGACAACATCCCAGGCTGTGTTCTACATGAACTACAGAATGAACTGGCACCCCACCTAAGTACCATGTTCAATCATAGCCTGTCCTCAGGCTTTGTGCCTGATGAATGGGGCACAGCGATGGTTATCCCACTCCACAAGGGGGGAGCCACCACGGACCCTGGGAACTATCACCCCATTAGCCTGATGAGCCTGGTCTGCAAGGCCATGGAATGTATCATCATAGAACTTATAAACAAAGACATTGGTAATCTCCAAACTTTGGACCCCACCCAGTTCGGGTTTGTAAAAGGCGGATCATAGGTTCATAGGTAGGTACTAGGCTATTGGCCCTAGGGCCTATATAAGCCTAGCCAAAGGTACCCTGGCTTTCGCCACTCAAGAAAATTATTTTCCCGTGCCACTGTCAAGCAGAGCCACAGTGCAAACCCAGAGCTGTTGGACATGCTCCACTTAAAGGAATCCCAATCCCTCTGAGCTACATGCTCTAGGGACCTAAGCTTTGTCACCACAATAAACAGAACATGCCGGAGGGATAGATTCCTGTCCCAGAGTCTTCCCATACTCTGGAATAAACTACCTATATATATCAAACAAAGCTCCTCATTAGCATTCTTCAAGAAAAATCTTGATGATTGGAAGGGAAATAGGAAATTCACCCCGGGGATCACCTCTGTGGCTCTGCTCGACAGTGGCACAGGAAAATAATTTTCTTGGGTGGCAAAAGCCAGGGTACCTTTTTGGCTGGGCTTGTATAGGCCCCAGGGCCAATAGCCTAGTACCTACCTATGAACCTATGAACCTTTGAGCCTTGCCTAAAAAAGGTAATATGGGGACAGCAAGAGCCTTGGCCAGTATTCAGAAGCATAGGGGTGACAGGTGCAAACCATCTCTAGTGAAGCAATGAGGCTTGTCTATCATGTCATCACAGGCAGACAGAGACTGGATCCCCTTTGAATGACACCAGAAGCTCAGCCAGTTGTTGATGTTTATCATCTTTCTGTTATATTGCAGTATCATGTAGGTGAAGGTAAGATGCTACTCAAGGTCAGGGTCATACCAGCCTGGGCTACATGATCATAGAGCTACTATATATCGCTTGTCATGTTGTCCTGGGAGGTATGTCTCAGATCATTCACACTGACATGTACAAAGACCACGTCATATATGTACCTGTTCTGGAGTGATGTAAGTGCTTGTGTTATGTGGCGGATCATAGCACCTGACAGACAACTGACAGTAACATTCCCCTTGTCCAGCCTAGTGAGTGGAACATCGGTGTGCCTGACTATGGAGTCACCTAGTGTGTTGGGTATGTTGTTCTCCCTTAGAGCCTGTTGTGAGGCACACTGCTTTGGTGCATTATGTGTTTTCTGGCGTGTGCTTGGAGGTGCATGTTGCTTGCTTGTCTGCTTAGGAGGACACTTTCTCTTTCTCAGATTAATATTTGTATTCTCTGAGTATGGTAATGTGTATTTATGTGTGTGTTTTGCTGGTGCTTATATTGTAGGTCTATGTGAGACTGTTGGTGTTGTGCTTGTATGACCCTACTCCTCTTGACTGTATTGTCCAGTATTGGGTTGACAGAGCTTAGCCACCAGTTTGACCCTGTGTGTGCCAGCATGTGGTGCATCAACCCATATATGATATGGTTATGGCCTATGCATACAATACACTCACAATACACCTAGTATGATAAGCCTGCTGAGGTTAGCAAATGTGAAAAACCCCTTTGGGCAAACTGTCAGCGAGTAATGTCTGTATTGCATCCTGTAACTCCATATTGCTTGCTGAAGTGTAAAAAAAGTACTTAGTTTGGATTAAGAACCCCGCACTTGCCAACTGTGTATGTGTGTGTCTGTCTCTCCCTGGGGAGAGAGCAACCTTTTTGGAGACTGCTCTCACCCCTTAAAAGTGATATACTCATCTTTGTCAAGTCTGATGATGTCACCATCCTACAAATATACCTGTGGGAGGGTGAAATTCAAGTAATGTGTATAGTGCATTGTATAAATGCATACTGCTGTAGTATCATAATGTAGTTAGGTAGGGCTTTGAATCCTACCCTTGCTAACTGTGTGTGTCTGCCTTTCCCTGAGGAGAGAGCAACCTTTTTGTAGACTACTCACACCCCTTAAAAGTGATATACTCATCTTTGTCAAGTCTGATGATGTCACCATCCTACAAATACACCTGTGGGAAGATAAAATCCCAGTAATGTATGTAGTGTGTCGTGTGAATGTGTACTGCTGTAGTATCATAATGTAGTTAGGTAGTAGTTGGAGTCCCGCACTTGCTAACTGTGTGTGTGTTCCAGGTTTGTGAGAGTGTGTGACACCGTTGGTCAAGGTGGAGTAGGTTTTGATTTTTCTAGTGTATGACATATCACAATGACAACTCTATGTGCATAACACATGTAAGGTAGCTGTGGGGCAAAGACATATACATACATGTGACCTCAATTTTTTCATAGGTGGGTACTATGCTTTCTCCATGAAAGCATTTGTTAGCCTTGCTAGAACGTGCTGGCACTTTCCAGACCTTAGGTTACTTCTGTATGCTTGTGACAAGCTTAGCCACTGCAGTGATCCCTGGGCTACGTCTTCTGTTTCACATCCACTCATCACGGTTTCTATTGAAGAGTGTGAGTGAGGGTTTATGCTTGAGGTATATTTAAATCCTGTTCCAAAGCAAGCAAAGTCTGGCAAAGATGACTAATCATTATAGGTGTGCAACAACCTCTGTTGATCTGCATGTAAACCCTTTATTGCTTATGTGCTCCACAGAGAGATTTCCAAAACCCTTTGGTAATGTGATTATCAAAGGAGAGATGACTAAACACATGGCTCTATGTATACATTAGTACCTGTTCCACATTTTGGGGGCTACTACCTATGTGGTACTCTGGGGATACTTTGTTTTCTAAAAGTGGATAACTATGCTTTCTTTGGCTTATAGCTTTACAGCATGATTTTGACACCAGGTATCTGTCTCTATGATACCCTATTGGAGGATGTGTGTGTCATCTGAAGAATAAAGTATAGCCCACAGTATGCGTTTTCATCAGACGTGGGCAGACATATCCCTACTGTGTTTTCCTGTACCTAAGAAAGCTATATGCCAAACAAGAGTGGTCCCAGGACTGAGTGAAGGTGAATACCACTTGTTACTGGCATAGAATTGTACATGGAGGCTGCAAATGTTACTGTGTGTCCTACATCTGTGCGTCAGTTGTCAATCCATCATCTAACAGTCATTTATGGTCACTCTGTTGAGGTTATGTATAATACCAGAATGTGGGATGGGTATGAATTGCTGGGTGAGCTATAGCTTGGCTGTGTGGACCTCCCCTCCCTCACCTATAGCCTTGTTAACTGGCTTAGAAGTCTACTAGGTGTAGGAGCCATGAGCTGGCCTTTAGAGAACCTAAGTGGGTATGGTGCAGTGTTTGCAGGTTCATAATATCTCTGTTAATGAGTTCCATAATGCTATGCTCCATAGCCTTCCAGATAACATTTGTCTAGCTTATAGGGTGAGAGTTTCCAGGATCTGTTGTAGCTCTACCCTTAATCAATTTATGTTAACATTTGCACTGGGTGTGACAAGGGTGAACAGGATTAGGAATAAGTATATTAGAGGGTCAGCCCAGGTTTCAAGGTTAGTAGACCAAGCCAGATAGGCAGGATTATGTTGGTTTGTACATGTGCTGAGGAGGGATGCAGAATATATTGTGAAATAGATGCTAAGGATGAAGCCGCCAGGTAACAGGAAAAGAGGAATGCCTAAGATGAGGTTTATGGATGTGGTGAGAGAGGACATGCAGGTGGATGGTGTGACAGCGCAAGATGCAGAGGGCAGGAAGAAATGGAAACAGATGATCAACTGTGGTGACCCCTAATGGGAGCATCTGAAAGGAGAAGAAGAAGAAGTTGTAGCTCAACCCTTCTGGACTGTGAACACCATTACCATGCGTCATTCCACAAGTATGTAACCTGTATAGATGCTGCATCTGAACAGAGTGTTTAGGTGAGTGGTTATTTCATATGTTAGCTTGTTTATGACACAGCCAGGGACACTGCCCAGTACCATTGCAACTGTGGTTTGGACCTTGGTAAAGAGATGTTTTAACTAGAGTGTCTGTGAATCATCAGTTTGTACATTCTTCAGGTCTGGAAATGTGGCCCTTGTGTAACAACAGAGTGGTGGAATCTGCATTCAAACTGCCTGACAAGATATTGGTAATGTCATTCAGATAAGTGTACTTTGTGACAATTTACATTAACACTGACCCGATCTGAGATTTCCCCTCTAGATTATAAACAACACTAAAAAAAGCTTTAGTGTTGTCTTTGGAATCCTTGCCAATTTGTATTTTGAAGCTTGCCTTGTATGATTAATGAGGGCTTGTATTTTCCTAATGATACTGACCAGAAAGGTTATCCCTTCTTGGTATGTAACTCTTTTTTGGTACAACTTCACACCTTCTATTATATATTTAGTTTATGGCAGTGGTCCATAAGACTAATGCACTTTTACTGTATAAGTGAGTATTTCTTGTGTTTGTGATAGCACGGTCCATGCAACCCTGTAGGTGAACAGTGTGCATTACTAAAGGATTATGCAGCTGGGCAATGTTAACCTTAGTAATGCAAACCAATGACAAATAGCAACAACAGCATCACCCACAGCACAGTGTCAACCCGTGTCATACACACACATGCGTACTCAAGTTCCAAAATGTGTGTAGTACAATGCATACTGGCCACCAATAGAAACTATAGAGTGTTAACACTGGCCAGTACAGGGCATGTCACCCTGCCCATGTGTCCAATATGCATGTACATGCAGACAGTGCACCTCCACCATGTTCACAAATGGACACTTGAAAACCTGTGTTGCACATAACCCACACTTGCTGTCCACTGTATAACGCATGCTGACACAACTACACACATCAGCCAAGTGGCACATGGGCAAACAAAACACAATTGGAATAAACACTAGTGAAAAACAATACAACATTGCTAATTACAGATTTAATGCATCATGCCTGCTCAGCTACACCTTCAAGGATATCATTACACTTTACTGCTGACAACATGTTATACATCCAACCATTGCTATACTTTATTAAAGTCACCCTGTGCATCAGCACCATGTTAGCCTGTTCCTGCATCAATTTTACAGATGACAGGAGGTGGCACAGGTTTCATCATATGCACAGGATGTGTTGTTGGTTTGCCAGAGGCCTACACTGAGCCATACAATTGACATGTGTGTGTGAGTGTGTGTATGAGGGCCATGAGTACTGTTATGGGCCAATGTTGATGTCATGTGTGTGGGTATGTGTTGGCCCTAGGTTTCTGGTTTATGTGTGTGTGTCTGCATGCACACAGTTCCACCATGTGGCTGCCATATACGGAGATTTGTGAGACAGCTACAGACTGTACCTGGCAGGCTTTACAGATCACCATCTCTGGCCATGGATACGGAACCTGTGCCTGGCAGGGGTGCTACAGACAGTATCAGGTACTAATCCAGATTGGGTACTATCCTCAGAGGTTGACAAATGTCCCTCTGGATCCAGGTCCCTGCTGGGACTGACCAGAGCCATGTGCACGTGGTCTGCTAGGACAGTCTATGGACAGCCCCCCCCCAGCATTGCTGGGGCTGGTACTGGCACTACGGGAGCAGCTGTGACTTGCTGGACATCCACGGTGACCTCCAGCTGGTGATGATGCTGGCATACATCCACATCGACGTCTCAACCATCCCGCACTGTCCTGACACATGGACATGACATTGTGGAGGACATCCAATGTCTCAGCCCAACGTCTATCAATGACCTCAGTGTAGTTACGTATGGCACCTGCTAAGTCACGAATACTGATATTTACAGAGGTGTAATGAACCCTCTGTGCCCTTAGCCTCTGTCTGGTGTACCGCTCCATTCATGTCTGTGCCTCCATGACAGCCTGGAACATGCATGTGGTAGAAAGAGGTGTGGCACATCTGCCAGGGACATGATGACCAGCAGTGCTTTGACGAGAACCCCTGAGCATCTGCCTATCTGGTACCATTCCAGACATCTGGCTATGGCTGCTGTGTCCTGATACATGTGCCATAGATACCACACTGTCCTGGCCAGTGCCAACAGTACACTGTCCCTCAGCAAAGGGCAATGGTGATGATGGATGTACAGGCAGTATGACTGTGTGCATGGATGGGGTGGAGACGTGTGTACTATCAATCGGTGGCCCAGCAACAGACCCTGACAAACCTGCCTGTGCCTCAACACACCTATCCTCATGATCACTGTCTGTGTCAGTGACATCAGGTTCCCTGCTGTACTGAATCAGCCCCACCTTGCCACCTGTGAGAGGAAAACAGGAAACACACTTTAAGACCTGAACATGACTTCAGACCACATGCAGACATGCACACATGCAGACACGCACACATGCACACACACAAATCTACACTCCTCCCAAAAGCAGACACACACAACACCAGCAATCACAGAACATACACAATAGCAGGTGATGGTGGAGTACAGTATCACAAGCAAAACAGTCATATCACACCTGTCAGCATGCAGGACATGTGTTGCTCAACAGCATGCAGTGCAAGTGTAGTTGATCCTTGTTACTAACAGGATACATGGCTTTGATGCATGTGTTTTGTTATTAGGTAATTGCCCTCCCCCTGGAACACAATGCATACATGGACACAACATTGCTGTGCAGGTATTCATAACCCTGTGATATACTGTGCACCATAACACACAGGTGTACATACCATTGCTGGATGTGTATCTGTGTGTCAGATAGGTATCCAATGCTGATTACAGCCTCTGTGTCTTTAGCAAATAATTGTGGACACGTGTTAATTGTGGACATGTTTTTAGCACATGCATGATGAGTATTCACACAACATCATCAGTGGTGCATGGATAATTGATAGAATACCATTCGGCCATATACCCAATGTATGGTACTTATGGTGAGTGTAGATCATATTGTGGACATGCCAGTCTCATCCATGACATGGCATGCTAAAACACAACTGCATATTTAAACACTACACATACCCAATATGTGTCATATGACTTAGCCACTCAATAGCATCACAAGACATATATGTGTCAGTTATGCAAATGGTGATTGTTATGCATACTGTTTAGAGGTGCATATGTGTGCACACACACATCATTATGGTATGTAGCAATGACAGCTATGTGTAGTACTGTGGTTACAATAACTGGATGGGGTATAGTACCAGAGGCCATCATCATGAAGCATCAGGTGGTCACTCAAGGCAACAAATGTTTCACAAACCAGCACAAATCATGCTGTGCCGGAACTGTACTACTTTGGCTAAATTCACCATTTCATAACCAGTTGTTTTGTAAGGAGGCCAATAAGGAGCATTCCCTGACATGAATGTGTAGTGTATTGCAGAATGTTTAAATGCCCCAGGATAGGCCTCTTCCCCTCAGGTATATTCTGTGTAATGTGTGGATTAGATTTTGGATACTGGAGTGTGTCTTAACAGAGGGTTTGGGAATCCTTTATGTGTAGCATGTTAAAATGCTCTGTGTATGACATAGATGTGTATGTTATGTGGATGTTGAGTATCAACTGTGCCTATCCAATGGTCACTACAGTCTAGCCACATTTGTTTGAGATGGTCTGGGTATCGCATGTGTTTGAGGCTGCTAATCATATTAGTGAGATGTGCGTGCTCTTTCACCAAACATGCACAGCATGCATTATGGGTAGGTGTGTTACATGTGTACATGGCCTACACCTTAACTATGACATCCACTTTTTATTTCCAATAATAAATGTAGAACACACTCACCAGCATCTGCCCACTGCCTTGACATCATCCTAGTGGTACCTACATAGAGATGAGACAGTTTGTCAGTGGCCGCAACTGTGGCATTGCAACTGTGTGTTTGCAATCTTACAGTACAACAACAGTTTACATTCACAGGGCTACAGGTTATGTTCCAAATGATCAGAATTGCACAACAACAGGCTCCACATCTTTGAACGACACACTCCACATCTCACATATGCATGATCTACCAATACAGATAACAGTAGTCTACAGATATGCCATGTTACCTGCATGCTCCATGTGTGCTTGCTGGGTAGCTCCAACCTCCATCATGGTGTATGTCTGCTGCTGTTGTTGTTGGGCAGGTGCCACCAGGCTCATGAGCAGCTCCTCAGGGAGGATGGATGCTAACACCAACCCCTGTTGCAAGCTGTTCTGTACGCACATCAGCGGCATGCTGATGGACATAGAGAAGATCACTGCAGTGGTGGCGTACCTGCTCATATGTGTGGTTATGCAGGCCTACCTCCTTGACCCTGTGGACAAGATCTTTCCACATTGCAGTACGCTCCTGCTGGTCCTGGCTGGTTCATGAAAAGAGTACATGGTAGTGTTGAATCATGATGCTAGTGATGATATTTTCAGCCCTACTGTAGCTTGGGTTCCTGTGGTGGGCCATGATCCCTGGAAGACATAAATACAAAAATATGTCTGAGCAAGTCATATGGCACATTTAACATTATACAATACAGATATCACTGAACTGCCATATACATATATATATATATATATATATATATATATATATATATATATATATATATATATACTTACATACGTAATATAATATGTTGTACCTGAGCACAGATTACAAAAATTACTCACACACATACATCTACATGTTGGAGTACATTTTCTGTAGTGTTGTTTGATTGTACTGGATGTTATGTTTGTGAAGACATAAATGATATGTATATCTGAGATGGCTTAGTGGAAAATCACGTATGCTGTGATGTGAATGGTTTTGGGTGTTTTCCTAGTAAATGCTTTTTATTTTGTTACTAGCCAAAACAAAGGTCAGGGGCTACAGATGGAATAAGGCACATTTCAGCATTTGCAATTGGGTTTTCAGAAGGGTAAGCACAGCTTATGGAAGTTTAGCAACCTATAAGCTAACCGAGAGTGAAACACTGTAACTGCCACTTATCACTGCTCACCCCACAACTGCTTGAAATTGCCTTGCTCACTCTCTATTCAATGAACAATGCTCTGCACATCAACAAAATAAAATCACTATATAAGACTATACAAGAGTACCTGGCACACTGTATGCAACATGATGCACCACCTAGCCACAGCAGATATACATCAAGCTGATGTGTAAAGAAATATATCATCCATCACAATCAGTGTAAGGTCCAGTAAATGTATTAACATTATACCACACAACTTGTTAATGCCAAACCCATGGCCAAAATATGTGCACAACTGGGAATATAGGTCACATACTGCTGTAGTACACTATGAATGTTGCTAGGTACACAGTTATATGTATTACCACACATATGTCAATGGACATGTTACAGACATACCCACACACACGTCAGACATAATTACAGGACACAAAGGTATGACAACCCAGATAAGCTTTCAGTGTGTACTATACAGTACTGTGTGTCAGTACTTACACAACCTTAATCTTGAGAAATGTAATCTGTGATGAATACAGGGACCACATAAAACAGTAGATGCAAGCAATGTGGACATACACCATACTTTGCTGTACAGGCCCAGAGCTTCAATTAGTACTACAGTACACACAGGATTTGCATTCAACATCGGTACCAATCAATAATCATACATGTAGTGCTTTAGCCTCCAATGACACATGGGACTTAATTACACTGTATGCAATAGCACTTGTTCTGCCTACACAGCTTTTGCTAGGATGAAAGCAAGGACCCAGAATACCATAACATAAACAGCTTCCCAGTAAGCTATCCCACAGATACATATCTTTGATGTATTCACAAGCATATTGACCATCACAGTCAGTGAACAGGACAGAGAATCTATTACAACAAGTAGATGTAGGTGTGTATGAGTATAGTACAGTGGCGGCTGGTGACTTCAAATCAAAAGAGGGCTGCAGGAGACAGCTGAATGGGTGGGGTCAATGAGAAGGAGTGTGGCCAACTAGAAAGGGTGGAGCTATGCTAACAAATGCAAAAACTGGGACATTAATTAAATATGCTGCCTGGGTGCCAAACCATCATTATTAGAGTCCAATCAAAACAAAATGAAGTGTAGAAGAAAAAAAATATTTCAATGCATTGGCTACATGACAGCTTACTTAATATCTAGATGGAAACAAAAAGGTTGTGAGGCATGAAAAAATAAATTACTTTTTAAATACATTACTGGAATGCAAGTCAAAATCATGTATAAAAAAACAAGCAGCACTAAACTCAAACCACTTCTCCTTGCACTGCAGTTCTAATTATAATTTATATTCATCTTTATAAAAGTACCAAGTAACATGCTGAAAATAGCAATCTCTGTGATACCCCCACTTGTAAAAATGTTTCTTATCTAAAAAAGACCTGCTGCCTAACAACAACTATCTACTTGTTTAATGGGGAAAACATGATCAAAGTAAAAAATGAACAGCAAACAAGAAACAAGCTCAAGATAAATTGCTTAAAAGATTACTGCACAGGTTATGGACCACACATGATAGATTGGCATTCTGTTTAGTTTACGGGTAAAGCCTGCAAAGATGACTGCAAGTCTCCAACAAATGTAATGAGGTTTTGAAAATACTGTAATCCTGTCCTTTATTACAAATACTGTCATATGCATTTCAATACCTAAGGCTTATACGTTATCTAGTTATGTAAATATTCTCTGCATGACAACAACAAAAAGGCTTTCAATGTTGGTAATTCTTTAACAGTATGCTTATTAAAGCTTACGTGCATCTTACAATCTCAGACAAGCTTACCTGATGGTCATTAAAGCATTGCTACTTAAACACAGACCAACAGGTACTGCAACAACATGCATTTTCTGAAGAAGAAGCATAAATCAACAGTATAAAAATATGACAGAAAACCAGAACATTCTGCAAAATCAAGGACAGATGAAAAGCCACTGTAGTACTTGTGCCTACCTTGGATGGAGGGATACTCTACACACTTACACTGCATAACTGCTCCTTGCCTTGCTTGGACACATCCTGAGTCACTATATGGGGGAGTGGGGTACAACAAGTACGTCACAACTTGAAATGTCTCTGGTTGATGGTTATGGCCGTGACACATTTGTCATACCTCTCAACCTCAGAGCAAGAAATCTGTACAAAGCCATAAATAGAGGTGGGATAAAGGCCCCAGAATAAGGACAATTTTAAAAATTGCTCTTATAAACTTAGAAAGATAATAGAATTGTAGGTCTTGCATTAGTATGAATTTTCTGAAGTGCATGAAATCTGAAACTCAAATGGCTGTCATTATTTTCTAATTTTAATCTTTAATGATTTGCCACTAATTTGCCAGACAACCACAATTTTATGAAAAACAGACTGAAAATGTGATGCAAAAATATAAAATAGCCACACATTACAGCTGGGAACCTATCAAAGAAGGGACACTTTTTTACTATTAGTACTGTTAACTTGAGCAGCTGACAAAATAAAAATCTACATGCATTTCTGAAATTAAAAGTAATCTATAACTCTGATCATTACAATTACTTATTAATTGTAAACCGTGCATGAGTTCTTCCAAATTTGCCATTTTGCGGAGGGATTATTAGGAGGAGAGCAACACTTTCAGCCAAAATCAGGGACAGTTGAGAGGTTTGGATATACCCAATTCTATAAAGCGATTTATTTGCAATTACCTCTCAACCTCTTAACACAGGAAATATGGACAAGGCCAAATATATTGGGGGAACATACAAACAGTACTAAAAATTGTCCTTGTATAAACTTAGACAGTTGACAGAATAACAGGTCTTGCTTTAGTATGCATTTTTCTGAAGGGTATGATGTCTGAAACTCAATGTCTGTCATTATTTAGTGACTTCATTCCTAAATTATTTGCCAGAAAACCACAAATTTCAGAACATTCAGAACATTTCCATCATAAAAGTCTACTCATACCTCTACAATTCACCAGTATCAGTAAATATGCACAATTTCTGCAGAAGTAAAAGTCATCTAAACAATTCCACATTGAAGAGATATGTAACTAATGAAGAGGTTGCTGCTAGCAAACAACTTTATATTTCATTGTTTCATTTACAAATAAAGTGCCTGTTGCACTTGAGGAATAAATTGCCTGTGTTACATTAAAAAAATGATAAGCTAGTAATATTGCAATAGGAAATGGATGGCAAACTGATAACAGGTTCATAGTTAATAGGTATCTCCACCAAAAAGAGGACATTCCCAGGACTGCAGCATCCACCCCCTTTAAAAGTACAACACAATACAGCATCAGCAATATATCTACATACTGTGGGAGTAGAACCCACAGCCTTCTGCATCAAAAGCAAGTACACTACCTGTTGTGTTATTAACAAAGCAATCAGACTCAGCATAAGCAGCACTAAACTTCTCTTCCCCTAAAGCTCTCAACTCCTTGTAAAATCCACTTGACACTCAACTGTATCTCTCAACTTTGCTGCACAAGAAATCTGGAAAAAGCCAAAGCCCAAAAAACAGGGACACATTTTAAACATTGCGTGTATAATCTTGGAAAGCTGCTAGAAAAAAATGCTGCATTACCACCATGTATTTCACTGCCAAGTCTTTGCCCCAGGACCCTCTGCACTACAGTCAGAGCAACATATCACTATGCCAAATCAACTGTTTCTTGAAACATGGGAAAATTGAAACTTAAATGGTCTCACCATAGCTCTCAATCTCTTAGCAGAAAACACCTGGACAAAGCCAATAATGGGGGAATACAGCTCCCAAATATATTCAGTGAATTCAGTTCTCACCATAGCTCTCAACCTCTTAGCATAAAACCTGGACAAAGTCAATAATGGGGGAATACAGCCCCAAAATAAGGACAAATTTCAAATACTGATCTTATAAACTTAGAAAATTGCTAGAATAAAATGTTTTGTGTTACCATGTACTTTCTGAAGAATATGAAGTCTGAAATTCAAATGCCTGTCATTGTTTAGTGAATTAAATCCAGAAAATATAAGGCAAAAATTTGAGTAGCTTTTACAGGTGATGGTGGGTAGGGGAATTCAGGCTCTTGCTACCTGCACCCAAGGTACAGGGTTTAAGCCTGAGTTATTCTCTAACCATTACTGTTGCCTGAGTCTGTCTAGCCACCAGATATGTTTATCTGGGGCATTTCACACACACACACACACACACACACACACACACACACACACACACACACACACACACACACACACACACACACACACACACACACAGGGCTATTAAATAGGTCTCCCAGCTTTATCTTCATTGAAGAAATAAGGCTCCCTGCTTCCTAATCCCCATGATGATAAAGTAACATTCCTATGAGAGCAGGCTGGATATCAAGTTTGCCGATGTTGCAGTCCGGTCACCTTCCAGTCTATGCAGTTGTAACCGCATAGACATCTGGGCATTCCTGTAGTCTGCTGCCTTCTACCTAATCCAGGCTGCTCTTAAACCACTCTGGATTCTGCACGCATGTGTGTAGTTCCGGGAATGCTCGCACGCATGAGTAGAGTCTGTTCCGGGAGTTTTTTATTTTCTTTTTTCCTTTTCAGCTGGGGGGGGGGCTGCAGTCCTGCAGTCCAATATCACGAGCTGCCCCTGTATATGCATATATACATATACACATCCATTTGTCTATATATATATATATATATATATATATATATATATATATATATATATATATATATATATATATATATATATATATATATATATAGAGAGAGAGAGAGAGAGAGGCACATATACATTTCACCTTTCATAGTGAGAATATCAATTATACAAAGGCTGTAAGGTGTACAGTAATGTAATAACATTGCACAGTCTTGGGATAAATGCATTGAAGGTGTTCACAGCCCAGGTAGCTTTAGAAGGCCTTACTGGCTTTAACATTGCAAACTGAATGAACCACCGACAGTGTTTAACCACCACATGTCATATACCAGCACTGTATGCTGTCTTGTTTGTCACACACTAAAACCTACATACAAATATGCGCATACTAAACTTCACCAACATATATATCCCCCCTTCGCAAACAGTTGCAATATGTCCCCTGCTCTATGCACATATACAGATGTGAATATATATGACACATATATATTTCTCTGTATGTGTGTGGCATACACACACATGGTCCACACTGTTGCAAGTCCCTGGACCTCACAGCTGAACTGTTGGGCCTTGCTGCAACACAAACAGGTGTCACATATGACCACAGACTAACATTAGGGGGTTATATATTGCAAAAGATGCTAGATAAGCATACTAGACTGCTACAGCACTTGCCAATGCTAAGCTACACTTTAATATGACTATCATGCATATGTTGTTCTGTCACACCCATGTTTATATAATGCCAGCGCTAATCCCCCCAACAGCCATTGGCCACACTACTGTACAGAACACAGATATCATGGATCAGATCTTTGACATTTAATGCTGAGCTACACATTTCATAGGTATGTCCCCCTGCCCACAGGTACACACAGTATTGTCCATAGCAGTAGTTAAGCAAAACATCTGTGCAGAAAGAAGTACTGCCGCCACATATGAATGTTTCACATTATATAGACTATTCTTCAATAACATTTACTACATGCCAGTAAATACATATGTGTCACATACCTTTCCTTTGTATAATTTGGTAATATTTATTTTTCCTTTTCTCTCTCTCTCTCTGTCTCTCTCTCTCTGTCAGTCTCTGCTATAGAGTGATTGAGTTTGTTGGCATAGATTGCAGCCTGCTTTTGTATGAATTGCACATGAGCATGCAATGGCCTCTGCACCAATTAGTGCCCACCATTTGCTAATTGCATGCAGCCTGCTGTGTAGTAATTGAAGTAATCACTGTCATAGCAACCCAGTACTATAAATTGCTGACTCATGTAGGCGTGGCCCTTTCAGCTTTCCAAGATGGAGATCATCCTTGTTTGGTGCGGACATCATTGTTTAAGACAGAAGGTTGTTATAGTTCTTATATCAGAAGTTAGACCCTGCACACAGGTATATTCTACATTTGGGTAGGGTTGCAGAAGTACAGAGAGAGTAAGTAGTATTGTGTGGATTTTATCTTGCTGGACTTACAAGGTTGCTGTGTACATGTTAGTTTATCAAGGCATGTAGTCTGTCTGCATAATTCCCAACTGTGGACCTATCCACATGATAGCCAGAGAATAGCCAGTTATTTTTTGTCTGTGCACGACACAGGTCTTTTCAGCAATAGAGCAATGTCATTCTTACAGTTGGTTGCTACCAGTACATGGCTACATCCATTTGTATTTCAGTGTTTTATTCCTACATAAGGGTATGTTTCCAAAACTCCTTCCAAAGTTATTTGCACAGTGTGTAACAGCAGGAAGGCTAATATGCCTCTGTGTTTCTGCCTCTGCCAGACCTGTCAATCAATCAGGTACATATTTGAACAGAATCAGGAAAAAGTCAAGAAAAACTCAGGGACAATCAGGGACACCTTTAAAATATTAGTGCCATTAAGTTGAAACATTGAGAGAATCAGAGCATATGAATTAATACACCTTTTCTGAAGTAAAAGAAGTGCATAACTCTTAATTATTGTCATTATTCATTAAGTGTAATTCACCACCTTTCTGCCCAAAGTCACTAGTTTTAGGAGGGATTCAGAGGGACAGAGCTAAAATTTGGGTCAAAATCAGGGACGTCCCTGAAAATTAGGGACAGTTGAGAGGTATGGCCTCTGCCCTAAACAGATATGCCAGTGTTTGTCCTGCTGTGATACTGTGTGGGGTTGTAAGGTGATGGTGTAACATTATTTCCTGCTAGAATGGCTGCTTCTCTTATCACAGTCATGTAATGTAATCCCACAACAACTGTTGGTCAACATCCACAGAACAAGTTGTGTGGTATGGTATTCCTAATTTTCCATTACATTGACTCATTCTGATGCATAATATAATTATTTAAGCACCAACTTGATGTATATCTACCGTGGCTTACTGGTACTTCATGTTCTGTAGTGTGTGCAAGGTCCGGGATTCGAGACTTACAGAGGTGTTTTATTTTGTTCCTGAGCAGAACAAGGGCCCTCGCATACAGAGTGACTAAGGCACTTTTAAGCAGTTGTAAGCGTGTTTGTGCGGGTTTGCGCAATGCACATTGCTTAGCTAAACACAAACAAGCGCAAACTCGTGCAAACCCGCTAACTATTGCTTAATAGTGCTTACTCCTGCTCACCCCCGTGCTAATTTCTTTGAAATAAAAGAAAAATGGGGAGATAGGAAAGTGGTGAAAAAGGGACACAAAGAGGGAAAGACAGTATGGAAAATAGCTCGGGATGTGCAGGATGGGAGTAGGGAAGATCCATAGCTGCCCATTTCTTCAACAGCAACAGCTGTGCATATGCAATAAATTTGGAGGTAGATATGAACCCTTCAACCCCTGAGAGAGGGGTGAGGACAGCAAAGTATGCTGTAATGCCAATTAAATAACATTTCATGTATCCAGTGGACATGTGTGCAAAATGGGCAGCTATGTATGGGGCGTATTTTTTTTTTTTGGGAGCAGATTGCCCTTTTTTTTAGGTGAGAGTGGAATGTGGGGTAGGGGAAGTAGGTATATTTGGGGAGGTAGGTTGGGGAGGTAAACAGACAAGACAAACAAGATGCATACAGGGGCGGTATATTACACATGTGGTGGGTGAACACCTTTGACGGGGAGGGATGTTTGGAAATTGCAAGCCCATGAGACCCCAGATGCAAACAGTGGGACTGAGGTCCCCACCCATGGGCAGTCACCACTGCACCTTTACGGCCCAGAAGGTGGCTGTGCTGGGGGCTGTGTAAGAGGGACAGGCTGACCCAGGAGTTGCGCCACTCGGGCCTCAAGCTGGAGTAGAGGTTCTGCAACAGAACATTCAATCTCTCTACGCACCACAGCCCAGACTGTACGAAGGGTGATAGGTGCCTCTCTGCCCACGCTTGCATGGGGGGCCGAGCCTCATCCCTTGCAGGGCTTCCACCCGAAGGTGGCACAGGGCCAAAGAAGGAGGAGGTCCCAGGCTGGGCACCAGATCTGCTGGTGCCAGGTGCCATGGCCAGCTGAGGTGGGACAGGTGGGTCCGCTGGGACCGGCCTTCCCATACGAACTATGTTTTGGAGAGTTTAATAAAGATATGGGTTAGTAACAGTCAACAGCATTGCCAATTAGTTATAACAGCATGCAGAAGTATTCCCATTAACCCAACACACCAGATTTTCAACAGTTGAAAAGCAAGCATGACACATGCATATATAGAACAATAGCGGACATTACAACAGCATGCAGGTTTAATTGATGGCAACAGCCACCAATATTGTGGTATTTTAGCAGGGAACATGCATGGAAATAAATGCAAATATTTATAAACCAATAGGACATATGTCCCAACAAATGTTTTGAGATTAGACATACCGACTGAGGTGTGGAATTGCATTTTTATGCACATACAGTAGGGTGGAAAAAGATAGCTCAATTAACAACTTATATATCCTTCTAGTTTTCACTACATTTCTATTAACTGCAGTTATATGTCCCTTACATGTATTATTACACTACCCAATGTCCCTATATTGTGCAATTGGATTTTGCTAGAGCATTTTATACATGAGCTGTATCTTACATACAAACTGTCCAAGATGCAGATGTTACTGCAACATATTTTGCGAATTGCTCACACACACTACTGCTAAGATGGTACACTGACAGCTCTACTTATCTAGATATGTTCAGGTGAATGTATCAGTTAAATGTTAACAGCTCCCTACATTTCTGGCAGCAAACTGACATTTCTGGGGAACACAATACCAAGCTACTCATGTGCCAGATTAACCTGTACATGCTGGGCATGAACCAACAGTTGAGGGCTGTAAATATGCATAAATGCTACTGGCACTCCCTTCATCCACGTTATATGGGCCTACCCAAGTGTGGGTTGACACTGCTTAATACAACACTACTATTTGTAGAATGACACAGATGCACTCCAGGAATTATACATTTATTAAAGGAGTATTACACCTTTATTTATTGGATTAAAACACTTTTTGAAGGCTTTCTCATTTATTTTATATAACAATACATGCGGAATAATTACTAACCTGCCTCATGATGCAGCCTTTGCAGCCTATCTTCATGGGCTTGCAGGTTCATAGTAAATGCAGTGATATTGAGACATACCTATAGACAAGCATGGCAATTCTTAACTACTTAATACAGTGGCTACTTGCTCAGTACTGGGGCATTAGGCATAGTACGGGATTCCTGGATCCACCGGATCAGAATAATGGTGCCTGACCTGCTCACCAGTCCGAGGAACACCAGTGGCACTGGTGAGATCATGGGCAAGACTGTTCCAGGCCTCCGTTTTATATTGGGTACCCTGGTACTGGCCCTGCAGGAGTCTTTCCTCATGTTTGTGGATGAGGAACCAAACCATCATTTTGGACTCCTGGATGCCCCAGCGTTGCACTCTAAATTGAATGCCTTCACCAACACCAGCCATGCTGAGTGCAGAAGGAAGCTACAACCAGTTATAGCAAGTATTCCTGCCTGTGGAGCTTAAATATGTCTCATTTCCCGCACTTATTTATGATTGGCCAGTTTTGGAAAAGCACAGCTTTGGGCACACCTATTTAGCTGATGTTGGCAATGTTTAAAATTCCTTTGATAGATATGTGTCTGTTGAAAGTGCATGTTTGTGAAATGCTGTCATGGCTTAGTGGTTAAGTACTGTCACTATAGTGCACAGTATCCTGAGGTCGAGCCCTGTCACTGCTTTTTTATTTTCCTGCTGGGAAGACCTGACTGGTTAAGGAACAGTAAAGCAGGTGTGAGCATGTTTACCCAATCTTCCTGACTTTGCCTGACTTTGCCTGACTTTGCCCGACTTTGCCCAACGTTGCTCAATGTTGCTCGACGTTGCCCGATGTTGCCCAACGTTGCCTGCCATTGCACTGGTTAGCGCGGTGTGCAGCTATGTGTAATTGTATTTAAATATGCTCAGTACTGGTAAAATGTGCTTAGCAATGCTTTATATTGCTTAAAATAGGGTACGCATGCCTCAGAATGCATAAACATTTCACACACAAACACACACACACACACACACATATATATATATATATATATATATATATATATATATATATATATATATATATAATTCGTCCACTACTACATTTAACATTTCAATGCTTTTTACATAACTTATACATAAAAAAATGTCAGGAAATATTTTTGTATACAGATTTCCCACAGAAAATGGCATGTGCAGTAGGGGGACTCAAACCAGGAATGCCTCCTCTTTGTGTGAAGGCTCTAACCACTACGCTATTGCTATGTTGTTTGATTTGCACATATTTTTCTTATTATCCTCTTCTGGTGTCTAAGCTGCTAACTGTAGCTAAGCAATGGGCAAACCCAGGCAAACCCGCACAACTACGGGCAGTTATATCGGAAGAAAAAAAAAAATTCCTTTTATTTTTTATTTTGTAAGTTGTTTAACATATGGGGGAGTGTAGTGTTACATTGTACACATGTGAGCAAATTCGCTCATGTAAATGGAAGTTGCGGAATTTGTTCATTGCAGGGGCGTGGATTTTTGGACTGCTCGGCAGTCCGACATGCCCCCTACACTCGTCCACTGTCCGTGTAAGCTTTAGAGTTGAGGCAGCGCTCCCTCATTAATATGCATGGTGCGCTGCCATCATACTCTTACACTGGCGCTTCTGTGCAAGACTAATCTAGACTTACATGGAAGATTAGTGAATCCGGGGGTCAAATCTTTTTTCTAAAAATGTGTCTTAATGTAGTACAACTAATTACTGAGCTAATAATTACAGTATATGAAATTATGTTGCAATGCAAAATATGTTCTTTTCTGTTTGTGTTTAAGTACATATATAGATCTGTGTGTGTGTGTGTGTGTGTGTGTGTGTGTGTGTGTGTGTGTGTGTGTGTGTGTATGTACAGGAAAAATATTTTTAAGTATATGTATACTTCTGTAGATTTTCATTTTATATATGTCTTTTACACTTTTATAAATGCATAATTCCATATATTTCTTTACTCATACATTTGTCTTTACACCCAAATATATGCTAGCACATTAACATGTGATATTTGTATACTGATGCATTTATATTTACAGATATGTTTATGCATACTCATACCTTTGGATTACATATGGATCCGTATTTGCACTTAATACATACATTCTTTTTGAATTTACTTGCATTTATGCAATATTTATATAGTTAGTTTTTTAAAACATATTTTGATTAGATTTAAAAAATGTATAAATACTTACCATAGAAACATGGCCTTCTTGCTGTCACCTGGTCTACCCAACTGGTCAGGCCTAGGCTTCTGTAGGTCATTGTACCTGTAGCACACTGAGGACCAGAGCAGGTGATAACTCTCAGGAATGACTGGTACTCACTCAACTCTTACAAAGTGTCAATTTTTTCCACTCTGTGCCACATACTGATGATGGAATTTTTTTCAGGTATGAATCCCATAAGAGGTAGACCACAATTTTGGTCTCCTTGTCAGACCAGCTTGGAGCCTTGTGCCTTCACAGGTGTTGCCATCTTGCAAAGTGCTAGTACCAGAATGAAGGATGTAATTACAGGGCTGTGGTTCACAGGTTTGGAGCCATACTCTCTTTGAGGTGAGACATCAATATAACTAAATCCAACTACCATGTAGGAGCATTAGGCATGGAACTGAATCTGTAAGTTTGGTTTTACCAAACTACTTTGTCACATAAGGAATACTTTCAAATTTTCTTGGAATGGTAAATAAAATTCAGTTATGAAATCATTACTTTTTAAATTGTTTATATATGCTTCTGTGCTGGGATGTTATCTTTATTTGAACAATAAACCTGAAGGTCATGCATTAATAATTCTTTAAGTATGCTTTTTTTAGTGTTGCATCAGTAAATCCTTTTCTCTTTCCCTTTTTTAAATTACTGTATAAATAATTCTTCCTTTTGATGACATTATCATGTCATATAAACTATTGGGTGATTTGAGGTGATGAGGTGTGCCGCACTATGTGGGATGGACATGGATTAGGCATCATGATTATGCAAACTCAATTATATCTGACTCCATTTTACCTTCACTATTCAAGGGACATGTGAGATATATTAGGCTTGTTCATGCATCCACAAGGACAGCTTGGCTCAGTGCCCCTGTGCGCAGCTC
This sequence comes from Protopterus annectens, assembly GCF_019279795.1. Lineage (NCBI taxonomy): Eukaryota > Metazoa > Chordata > Ceratodontiformes > Protopteridae > Protopterus > Protopterus annectens. The sequence continues at coordinate 215,933,520 of NC_056746.1, read as the reverse complement.
ATTCACAGCTACCCGAGGCCTACTTACATGGATTTATTGACATACGCACTCATGCATTATTGCAATTCAAAGAGGAAACCATAACTAAGTCGAATTTTCACACAAAATATGTAAATGAACCTGAATTTATATGAACAATCTTCAGATCACCATATTTAGTTGTGACCAGTCAAGATAGGCAGCAAATGGTTTAGGAAAGTGCAAACTTTATCAATTAAGAAAATAAGAGAAATAATGTTAGAAATTATTTGTAAGCATTTCACATTGATGTTAGATAGCAGTAATAATTAATATAATTGTCTTTAATTGATCTGATTGTCAGATACAGAACATTCACGTTAATATTGGTGTCATGTGTGTCATTTATAGGAATTCATGACAGCAGCCCTGGAAATGTATGGAGAAGTATTGTTAAAGATAGGTTTGAAATACTTTTTTTTTTGCATTTATAGATTATGGTACAAAGGATAGAAGTATACTGTTTGAAGTGACTGAAGTCTGATTACTGCATTTATTCAGTGTATTGTGTTGTCAAAATACATGCTGCTTTACTGCAAGATTTCTGACCATCATGAAAATGGCAGAATAAATACAGAAAAGTTGTAGAGGAAAGATGCAGCTCTGTTAGCAATGACATAAGAAGACAGTGAAATGGTAGGTGCTTGCAATATTATTATTAATTCATTGATGATGCTGTACAGGGTAATATAACACAATTTTAACTGGCTGAATTTGTTCTTGCAGTATGTCTATATAAATATAAGTGTTGTATCACCATATGTATTTCTGTGCTTAGATATTTGATTTACTGGTGATGAAAGCAGGCATGCTTTCATTGCTGTGTTATTTGGCTGATGAGTGGATCAAGCTTTAGGATATCACTTTTGCATGCTGTTTTAGGTAAACAAATGATGCAGCAGGGGTCCAGACAGATAAAGAACAATTTCAGTCATGAGGAGATATGCATGCTCATGGCTGCTCTTAGGACATGTGACAAATCCCTTTTTGGAAAAGGGGGATCCAAACAAGCTTAGAGGCCAAATGAGGGCAAAGGCCTGGAACCAAGTGGTTATTGATATTAATGCTATTGGTTGAAGGAACCACACATTAACAAGTGCAAGAAGAGAGAGCAAAGGTAAGGCAGAATCCAATTGCCTGTAACACTACTGAGGGGACTCAAATACTTATTCCTTTAAAACCTGATGAGGAATACCTCCTATCTATCTGGGGAGGAGATGATTATGAAACAGATGACAACAGCACTGGCATAACCAAAGCTGGTGTGGACACTGGTTATAACCTATGTCTAAAGCATCAACACTGCTCGGGAAGGTTGGTCTGAGCATTTTGCCATATTTACACAGAGAAATGATTACTGCAGATGAATTACTCATGTAACACATGACAGTTACTGTTAACAGTTGAACCCTCTACTTCTGCACATAATAACCTTGAACAGAGTGTGCATAGTAAGTGTCCTTCATATCTCCTTACACAACATACAATAATGCATGCCAGTATTTCAGTAGTAATGTATTCAATTATTTCTTTATAGGGTCAGCATCAGAAATGAGCAGTTCCACTTTATCAATAAATATAAAATAAATCAATGAACAGTGACAGTATGCCATGCACTACACATCATAGCCCACAGAATTCACTGCGTGTATCAATTATGCTCTGTGTTTTTTATAAGAAACAGTCATCTGAATTCCATAATCTATAGTTTTGGACTAGGCCCTGCCTGTTTACCTGTGCAGCCATATACTGTGCATGAGCCTACAGAATGGGGTCCCTTACTCTGCTGCTGGCTGGTCATCATTAGTTACAGCAGGACTGGAATGGGAAGCTGCAGTGACAGCAGTGATCACGTCATCACAAGACTGGCGCATGATCATGTTGTGCAGAATGCAGCATGCAGTAATCATCCTACATACAGAAGCTGAGTCATAATGAAGGGCACCCCCAGACTCATCCAGACATCTAAATCTGATTTTCAACATATCAAATAATCTCTGGATGATGATATGAGTCTGGGACAGGGCTTTATTAAAATTATCTTCCACAGCTCCACTTGGATTTATCTCTGGGGTCATGTGCCATGGCTCCAGTGGATATCCTGCATCACATGAACGATAGAAAAAAAAGAAAAAGGGGCAAGACAAGACAAAGAAAAAGTGGTTTAGTATTAAGTAACAGATTTTACTATAAATAAATACTTACACACTTACCAAACATGGCCACTGGGCATCATACCATGCAGAAGAGGTGGTAGAATGAGCTAGCGTTCCAGATATGAGAATCTGGTGCATTACCAGAATGCCGGACAGAATCAGTGATGCATCACATGCTACCTGGCAGTTGATGGAGTGGCAGCCCTATCTAGAGTGGTACCATCCCCCCTCTCCCCTTGGATCAGATTGGGACCTTAACTGCAACATGGGTTCAATCTATCACACCGAGCACCTCAGGGAAAATGTGCCACCTCATAAAAGACAACCATAGTCTGGGACTGATCCTGGGGTGACACTGATAAATAGTTGTTTTATCTTTCCTGTCTGAACGGGATGAAGCGTGATAAAACTCTTGTGGCCATTCAGTAGACTGGAGAGCAGGAAAGCTGGGAATGTGGCAAGACAAGTATGTAGAGCCACAAACTGGAATGCACAAAAAGGAACGCCTTGCTTTTGGTTATTGCAAAGAACAACTGCGTAGATAACTGATCAATTTTAGCTCCTAAACAAAGAATTGACCTAACAGTTTTATAGAGGAGTGTCAATTTCTCACAGTCTCTTTTGTTAAAGTTATTATTGGCTGAAGACACACAGTACAAAAGGGTAACAGTGAGTTTTACTGTTAGTAACATCATTTGAGTGTTTTTTTTTTTTAAATTTGATGTGTGTGTGTGTGTGTGTGTGTGTGTGTGTATATGGTCATTTTTTTCTCTTTTCTTTCTAATTCATCATTGTTTGATGGGAATGAGAGTGAAGAACCACAGAGGTTTGCCTTGTGCCACATTTTTTAGCAGCTAGTTGCTGAAGTGATGGCATAGTTGACACGCTTTTAGCTACAGGATTAGGGACAAAGGCTTAAAATCAGAATACTTTTTAAGTACAGTGTATTATTAACTTGAGAAGTTGAGAAAATAAAAAGATATGGATTAACAATGCATTTTATGAAGTAAAAGAAAGCTGTAACTGTATTAATTATTATTTAAAGTGTGTAATCTACCAAATTTTCTCAAAAGGTTACAAATTAGAAGGAAGAAAATTTTTAATTTTTTTTAAACTGGTGACATCCCAAATGTATGACTAAGGGAGTGGAAACTTTTTTTTTGTTTAGAATCAAGCTGGTTGTCCCTTTTCTGTAGCTGTATAACTATGTGGTTAAGATGCAGAAGCTAAGGAAAGGGCTTTTTTATGTTTTAAAATTTCACAGTGAATGCGTAGGTTTCATTACTTTTGATTCAATGGGTGTGGATTCGTTGTTTAAGAATATATGCATTTTATAGAACTCACTGCCTCAAAAGGAGATTTATCTTTAGTCAGACAAACCTGGATACATCTGCAAGGACCTGATGCTGAGAGTAAAAAAAATTATTTATTGCACTGTGGCTGAGAGGAAAGGGTATTCATCCCACATTTCAGTTTTGTGAGAAACCAGTCTAAAGCTCAGGGATGTCAGTAAATGTTTCAGAAGAATGCAAATAGACTGGAAACATGAGGCCACTGAATAAGAAAGCTAGATTAGAAAATGATCAATAGGAGTGACCCTTACACTTTCCTTTGTGGAACATCTAGGCTTATGGGTAGTTGAAGAGACATATAACCAGATAGTTTAACAGTTTGTGAGCTTTTTTATATACAGTTTGTGAACCATTAGAGGGAAAGAACAACCCCTTTACTAGTAACAATAGTTTTTCCTGTCATTATAAGAGTATTTGTTAAGCTTTGCATTGCACATGTAAACTCTTTTATATAGATGACACTACTGGAAACCCAAACTTGAGGATACAAGCACATATAGGTGATAAAAGAACATCAGAGTAGAACATCCTTTAGCTCTTCACTAAAGCAAATACATTCTGTATTGTTACTTTAAGAGCTTCTGTTTTAGAAAAAAAAATCCTGTAATAAAAGGATGAAAGATTCAAGTCAAGTAACTACTGTGTAAGATAGAGTGTTGTTATTATACAATACAACACATTCAAATCTTATGGCCTTAATAAAGAATATAATTGAAGATGCTTAATTGTTTAATTATCCTACAGAATGTATTGGCTGGTTTTAATTGCTTATTTCATCTAATTGTTGTATGAATGCTGTTTCAGTTTCTCCATTGAAGGTATTTTTCAGAGGCATTAGAGAGAGAGAGTTTATGTCAAGAATGCCGTGCTGAACACAGACTTCTACCAGTAGAACTTTTTAATCATTTGGTATACATATTCAATATTTTAGTGGTATACTATAACAGATTGCAGTCTGACGGTCTGTGAATGAGAATGTGATGTTTCTTGTATGAAAAGCTTTTATAGGTCAAATAATATATATAGCTTTCAGCTGCTCCTGATTTTATTTCATATTTGTGCCCTGTCCTTTGTAAAAAAATGAATTTCTGGTAAATCACTGAGAATTACAGTCTACCAGTAATGCCAAACATTAAGTTATATACTTATTCTTCAGAAAATGTATGTTGATGCAAAACTTGTTCTGTTAGCTTTCTGAGTTAATCAGAATATGTTTAAAAAACGTTCATTACTTTGGTCCTTTATCCCCCATTTTTTTTGGCTTGAACTATGTACCCCCCTGGGTAACTTGGAATGCTTGGTACCTCTGTGTTGTACTCTTGATTAAATACATGCTGTCAGCTTAGCAACATATTTTGACCAATTAAGTTCTTACATAATTGGGCAAGAGTATTCTTCCCAAGTAATTTAACTGAGGTAAGAAAGAACTGCTGGGCAGTATCTGCATTCCATGAATGACCCACCATTTTATGCAGTGAGATAAGGACAGTAGTCTTTCACAACTTGGGTATATAAGGTTCCCATACTGATCTCTTCATAAGTGTAGTGTTAGCAGAGGATAGGGAGTCTGGGAGTGACTATCTGATAAAAGGGAAGAGAAGAGGGATTGAGTTTTTTAAGCAGTTTCCTGTCCATGCTGGTTGGAACTAGGAAAGATGAAAAGGGGCTGGGATATTTTTAGGTAGGAGATCAGTCTCAGAATATCCTGTCATCATGCATTGAATAGATCTGATAAAATACTGGCAAAAGTATACTACTACTTCCTGTAGTGTGGCTTCATACTACTTCCTGTGGTGTGGCTTCATACTACTTCTTGTGGTGTGGCTTCAGATGAAGGATTTGATTGGTGTATTTTCATGGGATTAATAGTTAAAAGATACTGAGCCAAATTGTTTCAGGATATTTTTGTGGGTGTTTTGCAGAACAAGGTAGGAATTAAAATTACTGTGAAGAGGTTTGGGCTTTACTTTGTTGTGCAACTCCTTACACCAATAGATACAACAAGTATCTCTTTTGATGAAGTATTAATTTGGTATGCAGTCATATAGAGTCATACATGCCCTGCTATCAGGTGTGACCTATGGAACTGTTATACTTTCTTGCTCTTCTCTATTTGAGAGGAGATAGTGAGTTATAAATTGTGATAAAAGTGTCATTAATGAGCTGATCTACTGACTTCATCAACTGTACCTTTAAACTAAGGGGAAAGAAGTGGAGTGCCACAAAAGCAAAAGAGAGGGTAATTGGGAGGCACATTGTCAGAAGGGAGGTATAACAAGAAAATGGCATAAAAAATAGCAGAGTAACAAGTGTGTGGGGGGGTCCAAAGCATGGTTTGTTACTAATTCTATGCAATGGAAGGAGTTTGGTTAGGAAGACAAGAGAGTTGCTGCTACAAACTTATAGGAAAGGTGGAGGAAATTTCTAGTATCATAGGAATATGTGCCTGAGATAGGAAAAGGTGGGATACGAAAGTGCAAGGGTACAGTCTGTTAATTAGTGACCTAGAGAGGAGAGAAGGATACAAGACTGTGATCTACATTAATTAGGGCATCAGATGTGAAGGCATGATGAAATTGAGGGAACAGGCAAAATCAGAATCTAGGGTAAGTGCCCTGGTAGTTAAGGTACAGGAACCAGGAATGCTGGTGCTTGCCCCCCCCCCTCCTTCATGCAACAAAAATGTCAAGAGAAGAAAATTATAGACTAAGACAGAGATAGAAAAAAAAGAAAGAGAATAAAGGAGTGAGGCAGAAGGAAAAGGCTTACACTATGGAGGGATCTGAATTTACCAAAAGCAAATTAGAAGAGCTGAAACTCTAAGCAGAAAGAGAGCAAGAAGTGACTGAGCTCTTGTACCATAAAGGATTCAAGTCAGTGCATTTCTTTCAAAACTGAGAAAACATCATGTTTGCAAACATCAGCTCCCTGACAATGACTTGCACCATACTTGAAAAACAAAAATAATATATCAAGTATTATTACAATGGGCAAACCCGCACCTCACCCCATGCTCCACTTATCTAAATATACTAACTCAGTGGTTATATAACCATAGATAAAGGACAAACACTATGGTGAAACAAAGTGTTTGCATTGGTTGTCTTCAGAATTCCACTTCACTAAGGAGAATATTCTTACGTATGGCACACTAAATACCAATAAAGTCGTTAATTTTCCCCCATCCTGACTCAACAACTCTCAGATCTATCAAGCACAGTAAGTAATGTAAACACTTAGCATAGAAAGTAGAAAAAAAAATCAAATAGAAACACCCCAAATCACTGATGTTGGAGCAAGATGCTTATAATCTGATAACACTATCAATTATCATTCACTGCAAAGAGTTTAACACTTTCCTCAGGTCAGTTGGTGCTGGACCTAACATGATCCTCAAGTTGGCTGGTGTAGGTGGGTCTATATCATAACATCAAAGTGTCAAAACTTTGAATGTTACAACATCAAACCCAAAACAACGAAAGCTGAAAACCTCAAAGACTGAGAACAGTGATTTTTTTTTCCCTGGGAAAAAAAATCACTGTTCCAGTACAAAACGCAAAACATACGAACACTACAAACTATTCCTCCCCCCTACTTAAATATACCAACTCCAAGATCACACCACAGTGGAGGAAATAGCGAAGGCATGGATATGGCCCACCGAATTCTTTCCCTGGGAAAGAATTTGATGTTCTGCGGCTTCGGTATTTTCAGTCTTCGATCTTTCAAGTTCGAGGTTTTGGTATTCGAACTTTTCAGCATTTGATGTTTAGATATACACCCGGTGTAGGCTCTAACATGTTCCTCAGATCACCCGGTACTGGACTCTGTCATAAAACGTGCTGTCTTGCATGTGGTCCTAACCAGTGTGTATGTGTAGGAAGGGTCATGTATGTTTTATTGAAGGTGCCATAGCCCCAAGTGTTTTCACCATTGCATGCATTAACCAGTAGTGACTTCATCACTGCATAGTTTACAGTGAGAAGAGTAAAAAAATATATATATATATATTCCAAATGATGGAGAATCCATTATTGGTCTGAATGCCTCAAGTTTTCATTGCAGATAGAACAGGAATGAAACAGGCTATGCATCTCACCTTTCCCTTGGTTAAAGGGGAGGGGAAGTGTATATGCCCAGGGAGACTAGAGAACACACGAGATATTTGCTTCAAGGCAGGGCAAGGGCTGTTTTCAAGTTCAAGTCACTTACAAAGTAATTAATTGTCCTATACAATTATGCAATGCGTGATTATACATGAACCTCAGAAGCATGACCTAAGCATGTATGAGCAGGGCCACATCCAGCACAGGACAACCTAGGCAGCTGTCTAAGGCCAGATGCTGTCTTGGGGAGCACTATTAATAGTGAAAAGAAAAACTAAACTTTCACACACCTCCCATATCTAACAATCCTGGATACTGCTTAGCTGTTCTTGTTTTGACAAGTGGAGCTCCAGAAAGTCTCTCTCTCGCTGTCTGTCTCTCTCTCTCTCTCTCTCTCTCTCTCGTATCGATTGAAATGTAGAGCCAATGAGAAAAGACTTACTAGAGCTTTTCAAAAGCAGAGTAAATAAACATCTTGGGTACTCAGTTTCAGCCTTGCAGGAGATATGAGTAAGCGTGAATGTCTTAGCTGCTGTATTTCAGACTTGCAGGAGATACAGGTTTACCTCTCCATGTATGTATGTGTGAGCGTGTATGTATGTGCGCTTGTGTGTGCATCTGTCTTTCTATCTGACTCCACATATGAATGTGTATGTGCCTACACATCCTTGAACTTCATGAATATCAGAAATTTCCCTGTGTTAAATAAGTGAAGTTGTATTCAGAAGCCATGTGATCAAAACAAGGAAAGTTGTATTCAGTTCTGTGATCAAACAGTAATTCAGTAGAGATTATAACGCTAGTGTAATAATTCTTATTTAAAAATGATTTTGTTTACGGCAGATGTCTCTCTCAGAACAACCCAAACCTACTTTTTTGGGACAATCTAGGAACATTGTCTGGTTAACTGACTTGCTTAGAGTCACACACTACACAAATGGAAGTAGAAGGAGTAAAACCATGTACCCTTGACTACAAAAAGCAGCTCATTAAGAATTTGGAGCAGTAATCCTCTGTAGCAACTGGTAGACCATCATTAACCACTTCATTTTTTTGGTAAATCGCTGAGGATTTCAGTCAGAAATGCCAGTCATTAAACCTCCATACTTGGTTGTTCAGAAAATGCATGATGTTTCAAAACTAATTTTTCTGTTATTTTTTAAGTGAATTAGAGTTGTCTGGCACTTCAGGTTGTGAGATGTTAACGTACTGCTTCTTGTAGTCAAAAGTGCAGGGTTTGAATTCTTCACCTCCATTTGTCTCCTGTGTGACTTTGAGTTCATCACTTATCCAGGCAGTGCTCCTATGTCACTCCTGAAAAGAGACAGTTTTCCATTAGCTATTCCTGGTTAACAAGTAGATAACATTTAAAATGTGTCCATTTGGGGCTTTTGCCCCACCTTGCCTATTATTTCTGAGCAAATAAGTTAAGGGGTATTTTAATCAGCTCCTTATGAAATTTGTGACTTTCTGACAAACTGTAGCAAATTGCAGTCACTAAATAATGACAACATGTTAATTTCAGACTTTGTATCCTTCAGAAAATGCTGGTTATGTATCCTTCAGATAACGCCTGGTCAAATAATTGCAAACACATGCACACACAAAATGCAGAGAAGCCCTTTGCTCAGGTACTGTTAAGAGTGATAGAACTGAAAGGAAAATATTAGCTATCATTTGTGACTCAACCCCAAAATATCCAGACATGCTGGGGTGGGGGCCTAGAAGAAAGGAAAAAGATGTTAAGTGGAAGCTCAGTGCCATGCATGCCAAGGCTCTTGTTAGTCCAGTGGCAGTAACACTAGTATAGTACCCATGAGTTCTTAGGTTTGAGTCCCAGATAAACTGTCTTTTGGCTTTTCCCGGTTAGGGGTCGCCACAGTGGAACTCAGGTCTGCTAATGATTGGTAGTAGATTTTTATGTGCTGGCTTGCCGGGCCTAATGCACAACCTTCAATGAAGGAATGCCCATTCACACATGTCGACACACAGAAGACGCTCTAACTGAGAATCGAACGTGCACTGTCAACGCTACCACAGCACCGGTCTGAGTCCCAGATGTGAGCTAATATTTTCTATTCACTTCTGGGATATCAGAAAATTCTTGCTAATGCAAAGCTTGTTATTCAAGCAACTTTCTAAATATATAAGAGGAATATTTAAAATCTGTTTTTGATTCTTGGCATTTGTCTCTGATTCTTCAGCTAAGAAGATAAGAAGGCAGAGGGGAGTTGCAATAAGCTGTGAGCTGAAATACATTTCTGGCCCATTATTTATTAATGTATTCATTCACTTGGTGTTAAGCAGATATCTGAAGTCATACAAGTGGCTGTAACTGGTGTGAAAATGTGTTTGCATGCACACATGCACATGTGTGTGTGTGTGGCTCTACTTCACTTGACCTAAATTTCATTTGACTGACACCTGTTTGCTGAGACCCAATTTACCTAAATTTCATTTGACCTAAAACTCATTTGACTGACACCCATTTCACCGACATGTAAGACATTGATTTGTTGTAGGTTTTCCTTCACCTGTGACTTGTTTGTGATAAAAAGAATTACTGTAACTTATAGTGCTGACTGTTAGAATTCTGATAGAAAGTAGTGTTGTAGTATTTCTAAATGTGGGTTTTTCTATTTACATTTTTATGGAAAGTATCTAAAGTAATTTGGCAAATGTTTTGTGCATTCCCAGAAGTAGTGGCAGCGTGTAGAGTACTGTAAGGCACGTTAAAGGTATATGCCCTTTTCCCCACTGTAGTGTGATCCTGGAGTTAGTATATATATAATTGGGGGGGGAGCGTATGGGGGCATATTGTCCTGGTTCTGTTAAGAGGATTAGTAAGTAGTTTTTAAGTTCTGGAAAGGGTTAATTATTGGTGTTCTAAGTGTGCTTGTCTATGGTTTAAGATTTCTTATGTTGCAATTCAGCAGTGAAATGGGTGTCAGTCAAATAAGTTTTAGGTCAAATAAAATTTAGGTCAGTTAGGTGTCAGTCAAATGGGTGTCAGTCAAATGAAATTTAGGTCAAGTGAAGTAGACCCGTGTGTGTGTGTGTGTGTGTGTGTGTGTGTGTGTGTGTGTGTGTGTGTGTGTGTGTGTGTGTGTCAGTGTACAGAAGGTATAATTTTTCAACTATGCTGATTGTTTCCCCTTATTCATGGTTTGTTTCTCATAAAAGTTGTGGTTTTCTGGGAAAGTGACAAATGTGAATTTCAGAAGAAAACACATGCCAATGAAAATCTGGCAAGTTTGCAACTTTCTAAATATATAAGACCAATAGTTATTTTGTTTCTAATTGTGGGTGTTTGTTTCTCATTCTTGAGTTAAGAGGTTGGGGTGGCATAGATGTGCAAAGGGCTGTGCCTAATAGTTATCACAGCAGTAAGCTAAAATATACTTCTATGTCATTACTTATGTATTTGCTCATTCATTTGATTTCAAGCAAATAGTTGATGTGTGTATGCAGTCATATATATGGAGTTGTAATTGATGATCACATCTGTGTGTGTGTATGAAAATACATGGTTTTTCCATCACAGAATAGTTATGATGTAAAGAAGGAACTGATTGTAGTAAAGAGGAATGTAGTCATATGAACTTTGTTCTTTGTGTACGATCATTGGTTTCCTTGTTTTGTTGACTCTTGACAGTGTGTTTATTCTTTGGCTGTGAATAAACTGTAAAGCATGAAGTCTATGAGTACATTATTAATAATTTAACTATGAATACATTTTTAATTTAGCTTGTTTATTTAGACATGTGTGGGTGTGAAATGCACTGTGTTTGGGCTACAACAGTATGTCCGGCACTTAGTGCAGATAGGTAAGGCTATGAGCTGCTTCCTATAGTGCAGGGTTTGATTCTGTCCGCTGTGAGGGGTCATCTTCAAGAGAGGAAGGGTACAAACAGAAGTTTGTGCAGCCAAAAAATTCTGTGGAGCTGTAAAATCTTCCAAGAGTGTGGTGCCAATTAAATAACTGGAGTGCTAAAAAGCAAGATAGTAGCAACGCAAGAAAGACCTAAGGGTGAAGAAGGAATTGGGAAGATAGACTGTAAAATTTAATTAAAGAGTAGACTAGTTAGCCTACTTTTCTTCTTCTGCATCATTAAAATGAATATAAAATGATAAAAACAAAGTAGAGTATCTCAAGGAAACTTTGGCTTTAGGAGAAAGAGAACTAAGCTAGTAAACAGACAAGAAGAAGTTTAAACTTGTTAAGATGGTGGCTGTGGTTTTCTAAGTGCAAAAATATTATTGGTCCTAAAAAAGTGTTGTCTAGAGAAAGAGCAAAGAGCAAAATTAATGGAAGGCCAATGGGTATGACTGACTGAAGATTTCATTATAGATGTACAGAGTGCCACAGGGTTCAGTCCTGGGTCCTCTCCTGTTTTGTATCTACTTCTCTGAATTACAGGCTAACACAGAAGGTCTTTGGCTAACGAAGTTCGTAGATGACTGCAAACTAGGAGTCATAATCGAAAGTCCTAACAATGTGGACATCCTACAAAAGGGCCTCACTGAGACAGATGCCTGGTGTCAAAGCCATGGCCTCAAGATCAATGCCAAAAAGTGCATTGTCATCTCCTTTGGTAAAAACTCTGTACCCATGAACTACAACATAGGCGGTAGTATACTTAACACTGAAAGTGTGATAAGAGACCTTGGGACACAGGTGGACAGTAGTCTCTCCTTTGATAATCACATCGCCACAGTAGTTAGGAAATCCTTCTATGTGGCACACCTCATCACAAAAAGTTTCTCATCCAGAAAAAAAGAGGTCATTGTTCCCCTCTACTCATCACTCATTAGACCCATTATAAAGTACAATGCCCCTTTTGATATGTACCTCACAAGACATCTACAACAACTGGAAAGGCCGCATAAATACCTCACAAAGAGGATTACTGGCCTCAAACAGATGCCCTATGCAGACCATCTCAAAAAACTCCAGCTTTACTCCGTCGCATATCGCCTACTCAGAGGTGACCTCTGCCTAACATACAAAGCTATGTCAAACTCAGAGCTGTTGGACATGCTCCACTTAAAGAAATCCTAATCCCTTGGAGCTACACGCTCTAGGGACCTAAACCTTGTCACCACAATAAACAGAACATGCCGGAGGGATAGATTCCTGTCCCAGAGACTTCCCATACTCTGGGAAATAAGAAATTCACCCCGGGGATCACTTCTGTGGCTCTGCTTGACAGTGGCACAGGAAAATCATTTTCTTGGGTGGCAAAAGCCAGGGTACCTTTTTGGCTGGGCTTCTATAGGCCCTAGGGCTGATAGCCTAGTGCCTACCTGTGAACATATGAACATATGAACCTATGAGAGGAGCTAGGGAACCCATAATAAAGGTATAGATCTGATGATGCTCAGTTTAGGTGAAAGAGATCATCTGTTTATCTTTTATTTTTCAATAAGGAAGTATCAATTTCTACATAAGCTGTAAGTGTTTTATTATTAAGTCTCAATGGAGCGTCTGTATAGTTTGTTGTTCTTTTTTCCTGATTTTACAAAGTCTCAGCAGCAACTTCATTGCTCACGATGTACCAGTTTTCCCTGTGGTTTTCTATATATGAGTATAGACATCTATATATATATATATATATATATATATATATATATATATACATATAAAATTAACTTCTTGTGAAAAAAAAAAGATACAGCTGATTGAAAATCAGCTGATCACATGTGCCAGCTTTTTACAGTATGAGATAGTGGTAGAGTGAATATTTGGGAATTTACCTTTCCCCACAGTATTGCAGACTCAGAGTGGGTACATATAATTAGCAGCAGGTGTTGGGGGTTGCAAGGGGCAAAAAGTAGATTTTGTTTTTCTTTTTCTTTGAATCTTTGTGATTCTATGTATTATGTTTGTGAAAATTTGAATCTTTGCAGTTCAAACTGTTTTAAATCTATGCCAGGCTCTCAAAGTGATATTCGAACATCTGTCAGAGACTTTATATATATATATATATATATATATATATATATATATATATATGTGTGTGTGTGTGTATATATATATATATATATATATATATATATATATGTGTGTGTGTGTGTGTGTGTGTGTGTCTCATCAAACACTGAAACTCATAACAGTGAACACAGAAAGAATGCTCATTGTAGATCAAATCTGAAATGATCAAAATCAACAAAAATTTAAAGTTTTATTTTTGAAGAGGTCTGCATATCCCACCCTTCTCCTAATTATATACACCAACTCAGAAATCAAACAACTGTGGGATAAGGGCAAATTCCCTGACACTGCTGCACTGCCATCTCATACAAAAGGCAGCCATTACTTAAAACTTGAAATGGTTCCCCAAGGATTCAGAGTTTACCTGAAGCCGTAATTTTGCTCTGACAGCTCAGCTTTTTTAAGTAAGTGAAATACTATACAAAATACTGCTTTGCTGATTTTTGATGAATTACTTATTAAGCATTATGAAAGCTCTTTACCCCCTCTTTAATTAACAATATTAATATTGTTTTAAGTCAATTCTTGCCTTTCTAAAATAAATCAAATTATTCTACATGTTTTAATTTACAAAAAATATTGAAAATGGTAATATGGAGTTGAAGGCTAGAAAGTTAAAGAAGTTTGAGTGTGACATCGGGAGTTATCAGAATAACTCTGCTTTTGTCAAAAAAAAAAACTGGGCATACGTTTTACCAAGTAGTCTGGTTCCATTACTGGCAAAGTCAAGAAATATTTTAAATGGAAGGGGAAACTTCTGGTAATAGTTTAGTATGTGATTATAAAACTGAGACTGATTTGTACTTTAATGCAGGCACAGAACCAGAATCTTTAGATATTTTTTTTGGCTATTATGTGTTCAAATATAAAATCCCTAAAGATTCAGGAGAGGAGAGAGGAAACACCGAAACTCAATAAAAATGATAAAGATATTCAAGGACATGATGAAGTAAATAATGTCTATCAGGTTTTTTGCTTACATTTGGTTTTAATAGTATGGAAATTTCTAAGGTGATTAGCAAACATTGGCACCATATTTCGAATGAAAGATTTTTTGAGGGTATTGTGGTCATGACATTTTCTTTACTTTTAGTGTTGGATCAAAATATTTGGGCACATGCACACACACACACACACACACACACACACACATATTTTATATATATATATATATATATATATATATATATATATATATATATACATATATTAAAAATATTGTTGGACTCTGCACTCCATTATCTATTTGCATTTTAATCTTGGACCACAACAAAAGGAATAATAAAAACATATTTATCTAGTACAAGTGTAAATACTAATATGAATAGGTTGATTACATCATTTTAACATAAGTGAGAAAATCAAGATGGATCTACATCCCTATAAATTGTAATAGGGAAAAAAAGTCCACAGACTTTAATAGTAAACAAATTTCAAAGACGGCAGTGGTAAAATGCCAAACTACAATATAAATGTTAAAATAAATAAATAAATACATATAAAAAACACAGAGAAATAAAAACATGTTTCCAGAAACAATCAAAGGTAAAATAAATGAAAAATGCAGACAAGCAAAAGTATGTTCTCAGAAGCAATGCCATCCTTCTCTGATTAAAATAGGCCGAGACCCCAGATTAATAAGAATGTGACTGTCAAAGACAATAAACATCCCAGGAATTCATTAAAGGTCCTAGCATGAGCTGTATGGCTTGTGTTAGAAGGGTCCTTCTCCTGTAATGTGCTAATGTGTGATTCAGAACCATGCAAGCCATGATGAATTAAAACCTCATTATCAGCTAATCTGCATGTTTCTTGAATCACAATTATTAAAGCAATGTACAGATCATGACTTGGTAATAATCTGCTGCTCTACCCTTCTGTGGTCTCCCCTACATTGCAATACAACTACAAGCACTTTTTGAGACTCCCTACTGGATGAGGAAAGTACATCTTTATTTTTTTGTCTGTGAGTTGCTTAAACTGATAGAGTTGCTTTCTGTTTTACCTGCTCCATTTTGTTTTCTGTTTTAAGAAATCTGCTTGGCCTGGTGTCTTTGGTCTATGTAGCAGATAGACACTTAAATTACCAAGGCTGACCATTTGTCATATTTTTCTCATTGCTTAATTTGTTTCTTGAATGATACTTAAATGCACAGATAATTTCTGTGTCTCTGTCTTTTCTGATAAGGCTCAAGACCTTCAAAAACTACAAGTACTTTTGGTGATGCCCTGCTAGTTATTTTTCTCACCCTCCCTTCCATTCCTTGATGTGCTTTTTTAAACTTGGTGATTTTAAGCTGCCCATACTTACTGTAAATTAAGCTTTATAAGCCTCTCCCTTTCTACACTGTTGTTCATATCTTGAATTATTTGCCTTTCCTGTGCTTATTTTGGAAAAGAAAGTGTATTTTGCCTCTCATTGTCTGTTCTACTGATTTACTTGCTCTGAATTCATTATCTAGATAGCTGTTGGAAAAATAGTGTATTTTTACACTCTACCAAGTCCTTTTCTGTGTTTTTACATCAAGAGGACAGTGGATTTTTCATTTAATTGCAGTGGGTGGTAGCCTGGTTTGTATATATTGGGGAAACACACTAGAGATTCCTGCGTGTAGTTGTTTAATTGGCTGGAGGGTTTATTAATCATCTTACCTTGTTTTAGTGCCTTTATAAATTCTACACAATTGAGTGGTTCTTGGCTCATTTCTACAAAGTAAGTACTGTTATTGAATAATCACATTTTTATAAGGTGTTTAAAGTACACTGCTGTATTTGTATCTTTAAGTTTGTTTGTGGAAGCATTTCACTCTACATACT
The DNA here is from genome assembly GCF_019279795.1 of Protopterus annectens. Taxonomy (NCBI): domain Eukaryota; kingdom Metazoa; phylum Chordata; order Ceratodontiformes; family Protopteridae; genus Protopterus; species Protopterus annectens. The sequence continues at coordinate 215,917,076 of NC_056746.1, read as the reverse complement.
CTTTTACTGCACTTTTACATTAGGAGGACTAGGATTATTCATCTAGCAGCAGTAGTTATTTACCTGGTCTATCTGAGTTGGAAAGCACACAAAAGGACTCTAAGTGTAGTCGTTTTATTGGCCAGAGGGCTCAGTAGTCAGTTTTCTGTATTTCCAGTACTGGTATAAATTTAGTACATTTGCACGGAGCTGTGCCAGTAACCTGTATAGATGCAAACATCTGGAAACATTTCTTATTTTCATTATACTATGACTTTTACTGTGCTAGTTACCTGATTATAGCATCTAGAACTATTGCTGCTCAGAAAGCATCTGATCTGGCTCTGGGTTGGTTAGATTAGCTGCAGATTACACACAGTAAGCACACTTCCTTCATCCAGTTACAAACACCCTCCACTCGTATTTTTCAAGTACACATTAGGACCTGCAACCATGGATGGGCTCTTTCCTGCTATCTCTGCATCCAGCTTGGTGGGCATGTGTATTCTGAGATAATGCAACAATTGCCTTATGTACACTGACAAACACTTAATTCTTGAACAGACAAATACAGCATGTGAGAGATGTAGTTACACATTGACACTGGAGGCTAGACTCTCACTTACAGAAACAAAAAGCAGCAAATAGGTTGCCAGTGACTCACACACATCACTCGCCACACCCGAAAAGGACGGCACACGTAGACCCACATATGTGGAGGTGCTCATATGTAAATTGCCCAAACCTCCAAGGCCTCAAAAACTCTGCATGTACACCAACAAGAATATTCCCATCACAACACATAAAGCCACATCTCATGGTGTCTCAGCTACCAAGCCCATAAGGGGAAACACTCCACAACCTAACATTCTGGTCATAGGAGACTCCATTGTGTTACACGTTGATGTCTCTCTTACCAGGCTAGATAAGAGGAAGGTTACAGTTAGTTGCCAGTCAGGGACCAAGATTTTCCAGATGATGCAAACAGTGCAGTCACTCACCAACAGAAAATGATCGACTTTAACAATTGGCTTAACTACTGGTGTAATTCCAAACAGGTCCAATACTTGTCAACCTGGGAGGGCATGGTTGATGGGCCATGCTGCTTTGCCAAGAATGGTCTTCACCTATCACCACTAGGCTTTCAGATATTGGCCAAAACATTATCCACCCCATAGTGCCTTTTTTAGGCATTGACAAACAGACAAACCTTCCAACATAACACAAACTAATCAGGACAAGCTAAAGGTGTTACTGCTCAATGCTAGGAGCCTCAACAAGAAACTTCACTCCCTGGAAGCTCTCCTCACCCTGGAGAATGTTGATGTCTGTGCAGTAACTGAAATATTGTTCAAGCCACAGAAAGCACTCCTGCGGTACATACATATAATGTTGTTTATACATTCTGACCAACTACTTATCATGAAAGAGCAAAAGGTGGAAGTGTATAAGGTTGAGATGTATCTCTCTACATTAAGGATAAGCTACTCCACTTCCAACTAACCACAGGAAAAATCCATTACCATATTGCTAGCTACAGGTCCCCCACCATGAATCAGGAAACCCATACATCATACGTAAATTTACTAGAATCACTCACCATCCAGCCCAATACCATACTCATGAGTGATTTTAACTACCACTCCATTGGTTGAGAGGCATGCATGACTACTACCATGCTGGCCCCAAGATTTCTTGATTTTGTAAATTTAAATACCTGAAATATCTAGTCTGCTCTCCCATTTGGGGAACAAATACCCTCTATCTGGTACTCACAAATATGGGAGAGTGCTGCACCCCTCTAGTGTGATGTTCTCATTGGTAAGATCTGATCGCAAAGTGGTCTATCTTGAAATAAAGGTAAAACTAGTCCACCCCCCACCTAATCCCAAAACATTTTAGAACTTTTCTGAGGTAAATTATCCCCTATTAAGGGATGGCAAAGCTAGTTTCCAAGCTATCCCTGATCCAGAAAATACAGAAACCTATGCACAGGCATGCACAAAAGCCGTGTACAACCATATAAAGAATTGCACAGAAATGGCAGTACCAGACCAAAATAAACCCAGGTCAAACCACAAAAACAAGCTACCCTGGTGGACCCCTGGTATCAATAGTTTGTACAACCAAAGAAAGGAAATCCTGTTGAGAAGTAAGAGGCAATATGCACAACAGAGCAAAAAGTCCCTCATTAGTCCAAGCAAGAGAATCAGAGAACTAGTCAAGTCTCTGAAAGCAGACTTTGAAGTAAAAATAGCCTCCAAAGCTAAGGATAACCATAAGGCATATTTCAGTTATGTCCACAATCTTAAGGGCAACACCCAACAATGTGTGGAATTAGTTGCAGATGGCATCACCTATACTCAGCTGGAAGATATAGCAAATCTGCTGGTCAACAAATTCAGCTCAAATTTCACCTCCCTATCACCCCAGCTCTCCACCAAGAAATACCCTCCACCACTTCACTGCCAATTATCATCCAAGAACAGGTTGCCACTGCGCTCTCTAATGCTAAAAACATGGCTTCAATGGGGCCTGACGATATACCAGGTTGCCTCTTAAACAGCTGAAATGTGGACTTATCAGGCTCATTAGGACATCTATGTAACCACAGCCTCCATACTGGCTTTGTCTCGATAGAGTGGAGGACAGCAACTGTCATCCCTCTGCATAAAGGGGGACCATCTATTGACCTGGGAAGTTACAGACCCATAAGACTGACTTGTCTTAATGTATGTAATATATGTAAGGCCATGGAAAGAATAATCATGGACCTGATAAATAATAACATAGGAAACCTCTAAACACTGGATCTGACCTAAATCAGCTTTGTCAAGGGCAGGTCATGCCTACTGAATCTGGTGGATTTCTTTGAGAAAATCACTAAGGCCATGGATGAGGGTAAAACAGTATATACCACCTACCTCAACGGGAAATCAAATACCCTTGCAAATTATAATATCAGTAGCACACCCCTTAGAGTAGACTCAGAGGTGAGACATCTACTGTAGGTACACCAATATATAATAGTCTGTACTTTGACTGCCATGTGTCCACAGTGGTGAGCAAGTCCCTTTATGTGGCACAACTTATAACTAAAGTTATGGCATCCACATCCAAGGAAATTATATTCCCTTTGTACTCCACCCTCAGTAGACCATGTACTTGACTAGGCATTTACAGTAGCTGGAGTGACCTCAGAAGTTCCTCACAAAGAAAGTATAGGGTGTAAACAACATGAGCTATGTGGATAGAATAAAAGTCTTATCCCTTTAGTCTGTCTCCTACTGACTCTTAAGGGATGACCTATGCCTGACCTGCAAGGCACTCACAAATCCAGCCCTGATGGAGCTGCTACACATCCACAAGTCAAACAGCATGAAGGTAACTCAATCTAGGAATCTAAACTTGGTCAGTGACTCAAACAAAAAATGCTGGACAGACAGATATGTATCTCAGAGATTCCCCTTTCTTTGGAACAGGCTACCTATTTACAGTAAGCATTTACTTCCCTCACCTTCTTCAAATACAGTTTGGATCAATATATGTGAACAGCAAATTCACATCTGGGGTACTGCCTATGTCGCTTACGGAAAGGAGCAATCTGTAAAATACACCTATGAACCTATGAACTTTAGTGCTATTATACCATTTATGTATTAAGCCCTGTTGGTCTAGTGTATCCCTGTGACCCCACTCTCTGTTATGATGTTGGTGCCATTATGGCACTTTAAAGAGTAATCTCTGATAGTCTAATGATTCCTCCCATCACCCTTATGATGTCTGTGTTGTTACAGCACTTCAATTTATCCCTGGTGTCTGTTGGCCCCCCTCCCCACCTGAATCCTATACAAAAGTTGGTGCCATTATGGCACTTTAATATGTAAAACCTGGTGTCTCATGGTTCCCCATCATCCTGATTATGATTTTCTGTGCCTGAGGGCACTTTATGGAGTATTCCATTGTGTCTAGTGTATCCCCCACCCCAGTCCCTGTAGTAATGCCTGTGCCAATATGGCACTTTAAAGATGAATTCTTTGTGGTGTAGTGTACCATTTCACCCCCTGTTCCCATTTTGCTGTTATTTTACTGTCAGTGGCATTATGGCACTTTAAAAATAAGCCCTGGTGTCTAATGGCTTTCTGCCACCACATTTGTGTTCCACAGTTGAACACTGCCTTTTGTCCATGTTCATTACAACAACATGGTGGGGATGGCTGTACTGATCTACATAGCTGTGCGCTTTCTTGAATTGCTCGGCCATGTGGATGCCATCCTGGAGGAGGTTCTGAGGAGATACCACATGGCCAATTAGAATATGCCTCTCCCCTGGAATGCCTCATTAGCATTCAGCATGGCCACAGGGCCAGCCATTCGTGGTTCTGTATGTCTTCATGTTGGACAACCATGCAGTACCATATAAGGGTGGTTGCTGAATCAGAGAAAAGTACCACAATATGTACAGCTACATGTACATGTCACAGTACCTTAATGATTTCAACCCCATATGTACATTTGCTGCTTATTTCTTATATACAAATAATATTATTTCTCACTTCATCACTCTTATCATCTTTCATCTGTATTCACCTAACGTAGATTAAAAGTTGCACCAAAAGTTACACCAGTCACACATTTAAAAGTTACACCATTCACACATTTAAAAGTTAAAGCAGTCATACATTTTCCATAAATGATAATTGCTAACTGTATGACACTTCTCTTCATTGCTACACCAAAACATAACCTTAAAAAGAAAATCATCTAGTGGCTTAACCCTTTTTCTTTTTAGCTATGAAGTGTTGTACCCAAGGTAATGACTGCTGAAATTTCATATAACTCCATTTTTTAAGAGTTCTCTGAATTACCTGGCAATATAAATCAGGACTTACTGGTATTTCTGAAGAACACATGATTAATTAGCATGAACTGATCCCCTGGATAGCCACATTAGCATGCTGTTCTGTCTGTCAGACCACCCTCTGCAGTGAGGCCTCCACTATTAGGAAACCTCAACAGTAAGGCAGTCGAAGAATCAGGAAAGCTTTTGCACAGGGGGGTGGATGACTGTACTAAGGCTTCCCCCTCACACTAAGCCTTTCTGAATCCCATATCAGAGGGTACTTGGTAAAAAATATTTGATAAATATTTTCATTAAATTATTGTTAAATCTTGAAATAGGTAATCTTTGTATTTTTTTTTTCAAAATGATTTCTTACCCATTTTATTGTTTGCATTTAGAGCCTATTCTACCCCTGAAAACTGGATATTTATTTGGCTAATGTAAATGGAATATGTTCACTTTATATTTCATCAGAGTTAGAGATATTTCATAATTTGGCATGTAAATGTATTGGACTTTATGGACAAATTTATCTCAGCAATTACAGTATAATGTTTTTATCAGCTCACAGTTGTAATGGATGCATGTGATATGTGGAACTTTAATGTCTTTGTTGAAAAAGTGAGCAGAGATTTTTTTTTTAATTCTACCAAAATTATCAAAATAGCATATTATTGCATTGTGGCTGATACATTTTGGCTGACCTTAAAATCTGCTAGTTTACCACTTTTAAGTGTTACCAGGAAATATGTGAATACTCTAAAACTCAACACAAATTTATTATTTTTTATTGAAGAGCAGTTCTGTCCATTATTTTTGTAAAAGTTCTCATAAAGTTTATCGGCCAATGTAAACATCCCCAGGGATTCAATAAACTCCATGTAGGTTTCGCATTACGCCTACATAGATTTTATGTGTTTGTGTGATGAGCAGCAGTTGTTGTTGTTCTTGTTTCGACTTTTCTCAGTTAGGGGTCGCCACAGTGGAACTCTGGTCCACTAATGATTGGCAGTAGATTTTTATGGTGCCGAGGTGCCAGCTCGATGCCCAACCTTCAACAAAGGCATGTCCATTTACGCATGTCTTTTGAACGCAACTCGACTGAGGGGAGGACATGCAGACTCCACACAGAAGGCGCTCCAGCCGAGAATTGAACGGGAGAACCTCCGCGTGATGAGCAGCAGTGCTAATCACATAGGCATGCCATGTGTCATGCTTAGAAGAATCCAAGAAAGAGAGAAAACATTGCTGTTAAGTCCAATAAACCAATCCTCAGCAACCCATTGGTAACCAAAAGCAGGCAAACTCTTCACGGAACAAAACACAATTTATTGCAGCAATGAAGGATCTCCACAGCATAATGTAATAATCATGCTTACACGAATACTAGCAATGTTTCCTGGCTGGTAAACTGTGGAAAGCAGCATGAATGCAGAAAGAACATACATACAAGTTTGCCAATGGGCAAACCTGCTTTGGGAGATTGAGTGGACAACCACAATTAGTACCGGGGTGAAAATACTGCAACAACTACAGTATTAACACGTTATAGAAAAGTACTCAGTACAATGTTCGCTACAACAAGTATTTGCAGACTGATATAATAGATGTTGGGGTGATCAGAAAGGGCAAATACAATGCAACATAAATACACTAGGCAGGGAAAGTGTGCTGATTAAAATGGCCACAGACATGAATGATAGGAATGGAGAAATAGGAAGAGGGCATGTAGAGTATGGCAATATACCCAAGATAGAGCATGTCAATTTATGTACTCTTCCAAGACAATTCAGTAGCATACCATTAATCATACATATAGATAGCACAGTATGTACTGCTGTTTACATCTCCTGTGCAAGTATATGTCTATCACCACACATGATAGCATGTATGTGACTGTTGTACAAGGTTACGTGTCAATGGAGATGAGTGGTTGTGATATAAACATATATAAACATCACTGACATGCTCACTGGAGAGGGCATTTAGCAAAGATGGTATATACAATGGATGTATGTGCATGCTGGGAAGATCTTCAAAATGACTTGCTTGAATATGACTGAGATGTCAGCATACTTCACAACCAGTCATGGAGACATAGCAACAGACTCATGGACAACTGCTGACAGAAGCAGGCACAATTAGAAACAATTTAAGAATATTAACAACATCTGTGACCTTGCCAGAAAATGTGAGTTTAAGTTATTATACATGTTCTGCAGGAACAGATGTGTACAAGTATAATGATTGCCAGAATTCCATAAGGGGGATTCGCCACTCGTGTTCCAAAAATAAAGAGTCTTTGGCAGGGTTATGTGAGCCAGTGTTAAACCTGGAGTTGAATTCAAAGGCAACCCTGGCCATTTAAGAGGTTTGCATGACACATAAGCCACAACCACAAGCTACACGAGCAAGAATCAAACCGATGCCATTAGTGCTGCCAATCATCTCTGTATTTGCTGGGTGCAACACAGAAAGACGTATTGCACGAGAATCTTGTACAACACCTTGAAGGGAAGTCTGCACTGTTAATTTCTAATAGGTATGCATACCAAAGAATAGTTCTGTATGGGCAACAAGATGTGCTCAAGCTCACTGCGCCAAATGTAATACACTAGACTATAACATCCCTGGCTGACATAGGTATTGCCCATAAGGATAACAACACTTAAAAACAACACACTATTATCAGTGGATTCCCTAAACACAGCTGTGCATTGCATATATCTGACACATGTAATAGTAATGGATATTGTCCAAAGCATCTGTGATGTGTGAATTAAGAACTGGCATGTTATAATGAATGGTACAGCAGTATGTGAGACCTATAACAATGCATCAACTATGTCCACATGCAGAGAAAATACAGCAGTGCAAATTTAGCATCAATGAACAAGGAAGCTGTCATTGAATGAATGCAGCACACTCTATGAGCATGTCAAACCTCAAGACATGTGCCACATGATCACTGTCTCCTGACTTTGCCAATGAAAATGTTATACTACCATGAAATCCTGACATGCATGCATATGTGTTCATGCAATCTAACAAGTGGTAATACTGATATGACGTAGTGGTACATCCGTAACACTTTATAGTCACACTATAGCTGTACCTAGGATACAGTTGGAGTTCATAGGTTCATAGGAAATGTTCCAAGATGACATAAAAGCCTAGCCATATTTAATATGAGCTTCACAATTTTAAATAGCTATGTGAACAAAGTTCATATAGTTACAGGCCTATGCTATGCTATGTAAGACCAACTACCTCTATCCAAGAGGGACATGGGCTCAGTACCTTTAACCATCTGTTGATGTAGGTTGCACTTGAATAGGGTCAGGAAAGGCCTTTGCTTTACATGAATGGGAAGCTTGTTCCAGAGAAGGTGTAGTGTCTGACAGACATTTCTATCTTTCCAACATGATTTATTATGTTGGATACTAGGTTAACATCCTTGGAATGAGTGACCCTCGTGCAGTTGTTTTACCAATGTGTAACATGTCCATCAGGGCCAGATTGTAGACTGTCCTCTAGGCCAGACACAAATTAGTCATTAGTAGTCTATAGGGGATAGAATGCGGTGATATGGGTTTCAATCTTTCCATGTAGGACTTGTCTTTTACACCATATACCTTCCTAAATCTCTGTTGTTGCTCCAGCTGTTGCAGATGTGTGGTGAGTTACATGCAAAAGAGTGTATTGCTCTCAATTATTGTTGTAATGAGGGCTGAGTACAATGGAATTATAGCATACTTTGAGCTGATGACATGCCCATACTTATGACTTGTGAGTCTGATCATTGGGATGTGTTGTCGTCATTGTAATTAGCTTGGGTATTTGCTTTACAGAAGGACATAATTATGTTTTTTTCTTACATTTAGTGTGTCTTCATGACTCTGGCACCATTCATTTGTGTGTGCTAATACCTTCTGCAGTATATCAATACCGTTACCAGATTCAATGACTATCTACAATTTGCAGTCATCCTCAAAGTTAGTTAGACAAAGTCTGTCTAAGTTTGCCTTGACTTCTGTGAATTAAATATCAAACAGGAAAGGGCCTTGTACAGAACCCTGTGGTACTGAACTGGTCACTGGCCTCTTGCTAGAGGTGAATTCAAACACTTGACAGTATGTGCCCTGTTGGTGATTCATTGGGCTACACATGTAGTGATGTAGTGGTTTATGGCCAGTTGAGGGAGTTTCTCTGTAATGAGGAATTGTGCCAAATGGCTTGACCAGGTCAAGTTATACAGGATGCACATTTTTTTATTCATCCATGGTCTTGGTGACCTTCTCAAAGAAGTCTACCAGATTTACTAGACATAATCTAGCCTTAATGAATCAAAAATAGGTTGGTTACACAGTCAGGACATTACCTACATTCTTGCTGATAAGGCCCATGATGATTCTTCTAATTGGCTTACAGATGAGGCTAGTCAGGCTTATAGGTCCATAATTCCCCTGTGTCAGGTGATGGTCCCACCTTGTTCAGACAGAAGACTTTGAGGTTGTGGTTAAGTACAGATCCAACTGTGTCTGCTAGGTCATGTTTTAATTTATTGATAAGACTACTTCAGATGTTGTCAGGGCTCATTGATGCTGTGTTTTTAGCCTTAGAGAGAGAACAGATGAGCTGCTTCCTTGAGAAAATATGCCGAGTAATGTTTGCATGTATACTTTGGGTGATGACCAGTGGGGACGGTGGGTGACCTTTGATCCAAATCTGTCAGCCAGCAGGTTGTCTATTGTCTATTGTCTCCAGCTGAGTATTGGTGGCGCCATCTACAACCATGTGTCCATAGCTGTGCATTCCCCTTAAGATATTGTACTTAATTAAAAAAAGATTTGTGACGATACCTCCAAATATAACCTTGGGTATGCATCACATGACACACAGTGAAACTGTTAACACAGTCATACAACTCTACCAATTTCACATCATTACACCTCTTGCACATCATATGCCTATATGTTTATCATTGAAAAGGTGTGTGTGAGAGCTCTGATACCATATATGAGCACATTACATATGAAGTGGATGTGGTTCATGTAGAACAGTTAATGACATAAATGCTGACAGTCACACAATGCTGCTGGGCAACACCTGAATAATCCTTTTAAATAGCAGCACACCTGTGCACACAATGAATTTCCCAAAACTGCAAGTGAATCTGAACTGATTATACGTTTGTGTATATATATATATATATATATATATATATATATATATATATGTATATATATATATATATATATATATATATATATATATATATATATATATATATATATATATATATATCATCATTACAATACATGCATGAAATAAGGCATATGCACCCATGTAATCTGCTGTATGTCACATAACATTTCATGATGGTAGGTATACACATGCACACATGTGCCATACTGCAAGTGTCACTGTGATGGCTGAATGAGAACTGTGTAGACTATTAGTATATTCTACTGCAAGAACACATGCCTTACTAAGGCAACAATGCACAGCATCATCCCATGTCAACAGACCTCAGGAGGCATATTACTACAGCTGTTATGGAAGAAACATGTAATCAAATGGCAGCAGTGGCCATCAATACATTACCTCAAATCACAGACTGGAATACACTGTTATATGGCCACCATAAAGCCACACTTCAACACAGCACATGTGGATGACAGCAACACTGACATGTGCAATCTTCATATGGTCATAGGACATTACTAAGCTAATGGCTAACATCACACATAGCCATTATTATAGTCTCTAAACCAAAATTGCTATATTTTTATGATGGAAGACAGTAGGGGTGCATGCATATGTGTGTACGTGTTTGATTGTATTATATACTGTCTCTGTCCATACATGAAATGTGCAGCACGCCATGACAAATTTGGCAATCACATATACAGTGGTCTGCAGATGGCTTGCAGAGGGTCATAAAATGGCTGTGCTTCATAATGTATGTACTCATCTTTGAGATGATGATATCCTCCAGTGTTCTGCCAAAAAGAAGTTATGTGGGCAGAGGTAAAAATGGGATATTGGCTTCATGGGGCTATGTTTAAGGTGCTCCTGAGTGGGAGTCAAATGAAAAGAGATTCAAGAGATCATATACTGACCGTAATATACCACCAACCACACACACACACACACACACACAGCAGTTGACCAAGGTCAGATTTTAATATTAAGAGTGTGTAGGTGTACAAGTTGGATTCCTTCCAGTGTAACGCTAGCATCACCACAGATGTCTAACTTTACATTGCCACAGTGCACTTTATAGAGTTGTATGCTGAGAAGAAAATGTTTGTAGGAGTGTGTGACATAGATGTGGAGTCATATCTCAGTGTAAAATTGTCTTAACACTAATATTTGAAGGAACACACACACAAGTTGTTTGCTGTGAGATTAGAAACACAAACTATCCAAACTATCTAGCTATACAAGCTAGAGAACACAGTAGTTTATGTTCATGCCAACACAGACAGCTGAGTATAGTACTATCAGAGTGCACTTTATAGGGGATCACTTCATCACTGTATTTTGACAAGAGGATGTTGGGAGGAGAGACTGACATAGCTGTGGTATCACGTGCCATTCTAAAATTGTCTCTAGACTGATAGTTGAATAGACTTACACACTCACATTGACTGTTGTGAAATTAGAACCCCTACCTACCTAGTTTCACAAGCTAGAGAATACAGTACTTAATAGTAGCTCCATGGCATAAATGTAACTTTTATATTGTCAGAGAACAATTTATAACAGATGGCATCATCAATGTATGGTGATTCAAAGCTGTTGGTAGGTTTTTTCTTACATGCTGCTGAAAAACTGCCTTCAGAATGAGAGTTAACTGAACACACACACAAATTGACTGCAGTGAGATTAGAACCCTTACCTACCTAGTTACACAAACTAGAGATCATACTACGTAATACTAGTGCATGGCACAAGTCAGACCTTTATATTGTCAGAGAACACTTTATAGCAGATTACATCATCATTGTATGCTGAGAGGATGTTTCAAGGACTGTACAAAATTGCTGTGTAGTCAATGAGACTTGAGTGAGGACGCTAGGACATACACTCATGCTCTTCTGACTACACACACACAGACATACATTCACACAAATAAGTTGACTGTTGTGCAAGTTGAACCCCTGCCTAACTAGTTAGTCCAGCTGCAGAACACAATATTTAGCATTCATGCCATCACAGAAGTCTGATATTTTCATTGTCATAGTGATCTTTACAGGGGATGAGATCATCATAATGTTGCAGTTAAGATATACTGTTATGAGACTTGTGTGCAAAAGATGGACTTCAGATTTGCTTTTGTGATTGCAATGTACAAAAATACTTTAAAAGACATCTTGGTAACCTAGGTGAAATAAGCTGTCATGAATGCATGTTGCAGAACTGAGACATGCATGTACATTTTTCTCAGTATGTTGCTTACATAACACATTCATGCAACACACACACACACACACACACACACACACACACACACACACACACACACACACACACACACACACACACACACACACACACACACACACACACACACACACACACACACACACACACACACACACACACTTTGGAAACAGCAGGACTGCAAGTGTTGATGAATGTGTATTTATATTCTGATGAACTGATGTCCACAGTACTAATTTTTTTCTGACAATATAAGTGTGTTTTGATCAGTGATGATCAATATTTAGTGTCAGTATAAACCCATAACAAATGTAAAAATGCTGTTGTGTGCTATTTCTGTAGTGTACTTGACAGTGTATCAGTTATTGAGATATTTGCAAGGGCATTGCTGCAGGACCCACATGAGTCTCAGTAACTATGTCTTCAGTGAGTAACAAGTCCCTTCCCTTCTTTTGTGTTTATGAATGCCTTTTGATGAGATGGAGGATAACTGGACAATATTTATTTATTTATTTTATCTTACATTTGTTTACCAGTAAAGTCCAACTGGATACATGTCCATTTTCAGCAGAGGCCCAGGGAGAAAATCTCCAAATAAAATTACATAGATTAACAAGTAGACATCAACAAGTTATACAACATAGATATCTGGTAATATCTAATGGATGGCATAAGATAACATATAGCAAAAAAACTGATGAGGAACATTGGCATATAGATTCATATGTAGGTAGTCACAATATAATACTTCTCTTACAAGGTACATATGATTCTTACAATATAATACTTCTTTTACAAGGTACATATGGTACTAAATAAAAATAATGAATATTTCATACATGTATGTCGATGATGTAGGTATAAAAAACACATTAAGAAGAATATTTGCACTACGGGGTACATTGAGATTAGGTTTTTTACGGGAATAGGTGGTTCAGTAGTATTTAGCCTGGGGAATCACAGGAGCATAACCAGGAGTTCATATAGTGTGCTTTGAGGAGATTTTTGAATTGAGTGGTGGAGCACATGGAGGTAAGGTGAAAAGTTAAGGAGTTCCAATCTTTAGAAATAGAATATCCAAACACCTGTTTACATAAATCATTACCGAGAAACGGATTTGCTTGAATGATGGCAATATGTTAGCGCATGCAAGATTATAACTTCATGACTACAACTTAAACTTGAGAAGTAGTTAGAAATATATGTTCTGGGAGAAATACCTGACAGATACTATGCTGTCCATACTGTAGTTTATATTGGAAATGTTGCATTATAACTTTTATGACATTAAAAACTGTTGCTATTGCCTTCCCCATTTGGACAGAGTTAAGCCATGAGCAAATGTATTTCTGTGCTTAAATGGAAAAAAATAGTAATATTTCTGTTGGTTTGCTTTCCTTTGCACAAGCAGGTTAAGCAGCAGTCTGTGGCTGTCAGCATTATAGACAGTACTGAGTGTAAAAAAATGCACCTGCTACATACCATTCCCTGTGGCACCAGGTGTAAGAGCAATAACCTCCTGGTCAGAGCACAGGTAACACAGGGTTCAAATCCAGATCATCACTTTTTGTACACATGGTGTCATGATGGCATTAGTTAAGTAAATGTGATTGTAGATCAGATTGCAAGTGAACTGTACTGTATCTTTAAGAAGCATGTCAAGACTGTACATGCACATCTAAATTCCAGACAATTGCACTCCCTAGTGCATTTTGTAAGAGCAGCCACAGTGAGAGCATGCATGATCGCAGTTGTTAGTATGCATATAAGTTACTTAAGTTAAAATCAGTAAACCTTTATAGTGATGTGTTTGTATAGAATAAAGCTGCATGAACAGAATCCACAAAGACTCTTCTATTGTGTCCAAAGTAGGAGGGCGACATGGTTTCAGAACCAAGATCGAAGAGCATAAAATCCAGAACCATGAAGTGGAGAGCAACAGTGAAGGTAGAACCAAGAGAAACAAGCACAAAAAGAGTCAGAAAAGAATCGAAGGTAACGAGAAGTAGCACAAACTGTTTATTTGATAAAATAGATAAAACGGGGCATTACAAGGGCACAAATTGCATTACTGAGCAAGCGGAAGGCACAAAAAGTTTGTTGGCTAAAAGAATGTTTAAAATAAAGGCATTTGTGGAAATGATTAACAGTAAAGCAAACCAAGCATGTTTAAAACAAAATGAGAATGTTTAAAGTAAAACAAGCATGTTTAAAGTAAAGTGAGTGTGTTCAAAGCAAAACCGGGCATGTTTAGAGTAAAACAAGTACGAGAAAAGTACATTGGGCATGAAAAGAACTTAAACAAGCACGACAACTATAATAAGGCAAAATGAGGAAAAAAAGGGCACATTAAGGAAAATAAAGCAGGGCGACTGCATGTGTTTTGGCAAAGTGCTATGTTTTGGCATATCTATGACTTCGTATTGTATCAAGGGCATAACTATAGCTATTCAAAGTATCTCAAAGTGTGTAAAAATGCTTACAGTGTGTGGTTATTACTGTGCATGAGTTTCAAAGAGTTTATTGTTTGCAAAGTGCAACTATTTTGTGAAATACAGTCAAGGTATTACCATTTCGAAAAGTTTCTTGTGCTGGGTGTGTCTATTCGCAAAGTGCCACCATTACAGAGTGTTTCTTGTACTGAAAAGAATTACCTAGTAAGGTATCACCATTCTGGGGACATTTCAGTGTGCTGTATGCAGTTATTCACAAAGTGCAACTACTTCGAAATGTTATTGAGTTTTGGGCAAGAGAGGTCCAGTTTATTTGCATCGTACAGTTATTTGATACATTTCTTACACTGATAAGAGGTGATTTATTGCAAAACAATATTACAAGAATCAATAAAAACACCAAAGCACTCTGGATGACAGTAACCACAGCTTCACGAGTTGTATAGGCAGCAATATTTAATCTTGTTTTAACGCCACAAATAACACAACCACGTTTTCGTCCTCTTACATACAGGACTTCATCAGAAATGAAGTAACAACCTAATTCATTCCTTTTATATTAAATCAAACCCCTTGTTGTCAATTAGCTGATAAATCACTAAGCAACCTTAATTGTCCCAATTTAAAAAAATTAACAAACTTTATTATTAAATATCAATATTAAAAAGTTAAAATGTCAAAAGGAGTACATGAATTCAACCTATAAAACACTTTCATATAGAAAACATGTTTTACCTTCTAATAGTTATGTATACAATAAAAAAGAAATAAAATTAAACCATATAATACTACACATATAGTCAATGTGCTATTAAAAGCAAAATTATACTGTCTTCTATTGGTTATGTAGCTACAATACATTTAAACAGTTTTAAACTAAATCATGTCTTAAAAAGACAAACGTGTCTGTATAAATGTATTTGTTTGTTTAATTAATTAGAAGGGACCTAGTTAGAGTTTGGCAGACCGAAGTTTCAGGACTGGAGCCAGTGAGACATGTTCATTGAGTCCTGGTAGCCTGTTGGCTTCTAATTTTAATTGCCAAAATAGCTCTCTAAACTCTATAGTTGTCTCCCAAGGGTCCCCCCCAAGGGTCAATTTCCACTTTTTCGATAACAAAAAAACCCCAAAAACTGCTTCAGTACAATGGGTACTATGCTTGTAAAGCGCATTATTAATGTCCTGTTTTTAATGTCATTAAGGTGTTCATATATACGCCTTTTAAATTTCCTATTTGTCTTGCCTATAATAGAAGCACCCACATTTTTTACAAATAGCAATGTATATGACCCCATAGTATCACAGTTACAATACGTGTTAGTCTCAACGTTTTCATTCCTGTCATTTAAATTCACACAATTTCCCTGAAGTACATAAGGGCATTGTGTGCAAGAACCACAGTTGTATGCGCCTTTCCTTTACCTACCCTGTTTTGTTTTGTGATTTTCTAACATATCCTTAATGTTTTTACCCTTCCTGTATATGAATTTCAGGGGGTCCTTAAATAACTGCTCCAAGTCCGAATAACTTCCAAACCTCTCCCAATTCTTGGAAAGAATATCCCTGATGTGATGAACATTACTGCTGAAATTCAAAACAAAATTGCTATTCCAATTGGTATCGGTAGACCCATTGTTAACATTGTGAACCCCTACCACTTCAGGTATCCCTAAAATAGGGCTAAATCTACCTTTCCTCTAATTCCTCACTTCATACTCAATTTCTTCCACTAGGTCCAAAGGATATTTCCTTTCTAAAAACATCCTTCTCAATTTACTTTCTACCATAAAATCCTCATCTAAAGAAGTCATTCTACAACTTCTAATAAACTGTCCTTTTACAATTCCCTTCTTTTGGCTAAAAGGGTGGGCACTAGTGAAAAACAAATAAGAGTTTGAAAATGTTTCCTTTCTATACACATTTGATTTAAACATTTAAATACTGAATTTTCTCATGGGAAATAACATGCGTATAATACAAGAATATTACAGTGCCTGAGAGTTTGTTTCACTTTCATTGTAAAGTCATTTGAGATGTTTCTTAAAATGATGATAAATGACTTTGGAAAAATGATGCTAAATGATTTTAGCATTTAGCCTTCCAAACAATATTACAACAGTGTTAAACTGCCCGAGAAGTTTATTTTGCAAACTCCAATTATTCAAAAGTACTAGGAGTTTGTTCATTAGCATTATTTTGAAAAGTCCAAAAGATATAAATTCAGAAATACAAAGGCATTGGACAAAGTTACAAGGACTGGCATACTTTTCTGGCATATGTGCATGAGTGTATGTTTGTGCTTATTTGCAAAACCCTTTGCTGGTATGTGTTAATATGGCAGACAGATTTCGAAACCCCCTACCACTTGTGTTTGATCAGAGTATTGCAGAGAACTGGAGAATATTTGAGCAAGAGTACAATATTTTTATACAAGCAGCTTATGCAGCTAGAGATGCACGCACCAGGGCATTAATTTTGCTAAACGTAGCTGGGTCAAAAGCCATAGAAAGAGAGTGTTCATTTGTGTATGCACCTACAGTATATGAAGGAGTGGGTGAAAATCATCATATCGTTGTACAGGCTGAATCAAGGGAGGACCTCGAGTGTTTGAGCGCAAGTTCAGAGAAATATGTAATCCTCAAACAAATATTACATTAGAGAGGCATTTGTTTTACATGAGAGATCAGAAACCGGGGAAACATTTTCAGCTTACATAACTGACTGAGAAACAGAGCTAAGACGTGTCAGTTTGGTGACTTAAAAGATGAGCTGATAAAAGACAGGCTTGTGTGTGATATTAACAGTGCTGCTGTGAAAAAGATTTTACTTCATGACAGTGATTTAATATTGAGTAAAGCCATTGAGATTTGTCAAATCCATGAGGTGACAGAAAAACACATGAGTATGCTTGCAAGTGACAAGAGCATGGGTTTAGTTAGCTCCAGAGCAAATGTAAATAGTATGCAACACATGGCAGACAAAGGTAGACCCAATCACATGGCAGCTACGTAGTTTCCAGAGAAGACATGTAGCTTTCCAGTAAGTTCTAAGAAAGAAGCATGCTCCAGCTCAATGTAGTACAAGCATGAATCAGCAAAACCCAAGTCCAGCTTTATTGTCAACTGTCGCACTTGTGGTGTAAATCATAAGTCTAAAAGCGAGAAGTGCTTAGCATATGGTAAGCAATACTACAAGTGTAAAAAATTGAACCACTTTCAAAAGGTTTGTAAATCAAGTAAGCCTCACACAGTTGTAAAGAAAGGTCACACGAAGAAGCAAGTTGATCAAGTAGAGCCAAAGCAGACAGCTTTTTATGTAGATGGTGTATCAGTGCTTGATGAAGGAGTTGATGCAGTGAATTTATTAACAAAAAGTGAGGTGTTCTGTACTGTCTGGATAAATGGAAAATCTACAGAACTCAAAGTAGACACTGGTTCAAAGTGTAATGTTATATCAGCAGATACATTTGCTAAATTGAGAGCTAACGGACAACTCAGTCTAGCCAGTAGTGCGAGACTTGCTGCTTATGAAGGTGAAGAAATTCAAACCGAAGGTTCAATGATGCATTCATGTTATTTGGCCAAGAACTGTTACAACTTGTTGTTCTATGTAGTCCAAAGACCAGTGCAATCTTTATTGGGTCTCAAAGATAGTTTAAGAATGAATCTGCTTTCTTTTGCTAAAGAAATTCATCATGTAAGTGCATTTCCAAATTCTAATTTTTCTGAAGCCATTTTCTCAGAGTATGCTGATGCTTTCAATGACAAGTTAGGCAACCTTCCAGTTATGTATTCCATGAAGTTAGATCCAGAGGGCACTCCTGTAGTTAGACCAGCAAGAAGAGTTCCGATAGCTATGCAGGATAAAGTTAAAACTCAGTTGGATAAAATGGTGCAGCAAGGTGAGATTTGTCCAGTCACAGAACCAATTGAATGGGTTTGTCCATGGTAGCAACTCACAAAAAAGGCGCAGACAAAATCATAATATGCATTCACCCAAGAGATTTGTACAAAGCATTAAAGAGACCATATCATCCAATATGCACAGTTGAAGAGGTCACAGCCTTAATACTGAATGCCACTGTTTTCCCTGTCTTGGATGCAAAGAGTTCATTTTGGCAAGTGATGATTGATCACAAATCTTCATTTCTAACTACTTTTGGTACTCCATTTGGCAGATACAGATTCCTAAGAATGCCATTTGGAATACATTTTGCAAGTGAAGTCTTTCAGCGTGCAATGTTGCAATTTTTTTCAGGTTATCCTTGTGCCATAATAGTAGATGATTTATTGGTTGGAGGCAATGATGAAGTAGAGCATGACAGAAACCTCAAGAAAGTTCTAGCTAGAGTATGTGAAGTAAACTTGAAGCTCAATCCTCTGAAGTGCAAATTCAGACTTCCAGAAGTTACATACATAGGGCATTTATTCACTAGTACAGGCTTGAGACCAGACCCGACCAAGCAAGCAGCTATTCTTGAGATGTCAGCACCAGATAATGTACACGCTCTACAATGTTTTCTGGGCATGGTCAACTATTTAGGCAAGTTTATACCTTCAGTGAGTTGACAGCACCTTTAAGACAGCTAACATGCAAAAATGTTGTATGGTCATGGTTGGGACAGCACCAGAAGGCATTTGAAGACCTTAAGCAGAAAATTGCCACCCTACCTACATTAAGATACAATGATGTAAACAAACCAGTCACCCTTTCCTGTGATGCTTCAAAATTTGGTCTTGGTGCAGTTATACTTCAAGAGGGCAGACCAGTAGCCTACTCATGTAGAACACTAACCCAAACTGAGATGCAGTATGCTCATATTGAGAAGGAGCTTTTGGCAATAGTATTTGCATGTTCTAAGTTTCATGATTATATTTATGATTGAGCTATTCAGATTGAGACTGACCACAAACCTCTAGTTACTATTGTAATGAAATCTATGTATTCCGTTTCAGCAAGATTGCAAAGAATGATGCTTAAATTGCAAAAGTACAATTTCAAAATGGTCTACACAAAAGGCAAATTGCTTTATTTGACTGATACCTTATATGGATCATCCAGATATGTGACAGAACAGCTTGACTCAGCGAATTTTGACTTTGATGTGATAGCAGTGAGTAATTTTTCTACCATTAGACTTGAGGAGTTGAGAAAACACAGTCAGACTAATCCAATTTTGCAAAAGCTCACTCACTACATTAATTTTGGATGGCCATCAAAGCAATCTAGTGTACCACCTGAAGTGCAAACCTACTTTCCTTAAAGAGATGAATTGTTGATGGAAGATGGCATTATTTTCAAAGGTCCTAAAATTGTTGTTCCTGCTTCCTTACCACAAGAATATATCCAGATTTTGCATTGTGGTCACCCAGGTTCTGCATCCACTAAGAGAAGAATAAGGAAAATTAGTATTTTGGCCTTCATTACCAAAAGACATTGATAAAGTACTTTCATCTTGTTCAGTATGCAATAGTACTAGACCGCATTTGCAAAGAGAACCACTTCAGCTAAGTCCAGTTCCTGATCTACCATGGCCAACAGTTGCAGCTGATATCTCTGAGTGGAACAATCAACACTACTTAGTTTTGGCATACTCTTATTTGAATTGGTTTGAGATTGATCTACTACCTAACCTAACATCCACTGCTGTTATTACTAAGCTGAAACATCATTTTTCAGTTCATGGTAGTTCACACAAACTTCTTTTTGACAATGGTACTCAATTTACTAGCCAGTTGTTTTGAAAATTTGCAAAAAACTGGGACTTTGTACATGTCGATAGTAGTCCTGAATATCCTCAGTCAAATGGTCTAACTGAACATATGGTACAGAGTGCAAAGCAGTTACTTGAAAGGTCAAAGCGTGACAATACCGATGTGTTCTTAAATTTCCTTAATTTCAGAAACATACCTCGTGACAATATTCTTGGCTCACCTACTCAAAGAGTGCTTTACAGACAAACTAGAGCTAAGTTACCTATTACTTCCAGTTTATTGCAACCTAAACCTAAGAAAAGTAAACCCATCAAGGCTCAATTGGTTAAGGAGCATAATATTCAGAAGTCTAGTTACAACAGATCGAGCAGATTGCTTTGTCCATTGAGGGAAGGAGAGACAGTACGTATCCAGACAATGAACGGTTTTGATCGAATTGGACAGATTACAGGCATCTGTGCTGAGCCAAGATCCTACTTGGTAGATTCAGAAGGTGTAGAATATAGGATAAACTGGAAACATCTTCTTCCTGTATCAGAACCATTCTCACCATCACAACATTGTTTCTGTGATGCAAACTTCAAATCTAAGAATGAATCAGACACTGTTTCCTTACCAGAATGTGTTCAAAATTCTGATTCCATTCCAGAAAATGTTCCAAACATTCCACAGGTCAAACATTTTACAGAGACAGTTCCAGTTGCTAAATTTAATTCCCAGTCTTATGTCACATGATATGTGTGAGTGTCAAAGCCAAGTGTGAAATACTCAGCAACGTGGACTTGATTGTATAAATATGTGTACTTAGTATTATATAATGCATGACCAAGAATTACTTGTGATTTCTGCATGCTAAGTAGACTTATAGTGTCATAAGATCTAATTCTCAAAGAGGGAGGATGTAGATCAGATTGCAAGTGAATTGTGCTGTATCTTTAAGAAGCATGTCAAGGCTGTACATGCACATATAAATTCCAGACACGTGCACTCCCTAGTGCCATTTTGTAAGAGCATGCATGATCACAGTTGTTAGTATGTATATAAGTTAGTTAGGTTAAAGTCAGTAAACCTTTATAGCGATGTGTTTGTATAGAATAAAGCTGCTTGAACAGAACCCATGAAGACCCTTCTATTGTGTCCAAAGTAGGAGAGTGACAGTAATCATTACTAAAATGTGACAAACAGTGACCACAGTAAAGTATGTGTCTTCTACAGTTTTTACCCTTAATGGTACCTCTATATAGTTCTACTACTATTAGCTGCTTTGTAGGCCAATATGCAAATCACAATTTAATTGTGTGTACAACTTTCTAAAAATGACAAGGGGTGGTACATGCTTTAAAATTATTATTTCTGACTCAGCAGATATGCTATTTGTTTATGGCCATATTTCATGGAAAGTGTGTGCAGTATGCTTTGTCACATTAGATGAATGTTTCATCCATAACAACCTGAAAATGTCACAAACAGAATCCTACAGATGATTTAAAACACTTCACAGTAGATGAGCAAAGAAAAACTTTAGAATTAAGGTAACATTATTATTGCTCATTAGCACAGTCAAGTCAGTCTACAGACACCCTCCATCAACCTAATAGATACACACACACACACACACACACACACACACACACACACACACACACACACACACACACACACGAGTTGGAGTGATGGGATGACTACAAGGGGAAATTAACATACACTAGGAGTGTTTTTTTAATGGTACATTATTCATGGACATTTTTTTGTTCTGTTGTCATTATTAACATTACATGCTGTGTAGAATGAAGTGAGTGACATAAGGTTAGGAGAGGGACAATAGGCTTATGACAAGCAGAACAAGGTTAGTTAAATATGTGATACAGTGGGAATGGATGTCACTTGAGATACTTATTTGTAGGCAGCAATCAATATATCTCCATACAAAATCATAACATTTGCAAATGTTGATATGTGGTGATTAAATGTATAACATACATATATCATCACACCAAGAAATGATGAGAGATGCAGCTGGAATTGGACCCTTGAAGATATTGTCAAAAAAATCTTAGGTCAAGTGATTTATGTCAACACTCCACAGAGGAATTTGCATTTTGTTAAGAACTGTCAGAGTAAATGTTTCAAAGTACTGCCTTTACTCTATTTTTACTCTGTGTTTCTTTAGTGCAGCAAGTTTAAGCAACATTGCACAGAGATAACCAGACTAATGCAACCGATGGCAAAATCTCACCAGGTTTTGCCATAGGGATGAAGAACCATTCACTGCTGCTCAGCTTTGGTGTGCAATGCCAAACTCTGTGCAAATGCAGAGGACAAAAAGTGAAGGCTTTATTATGGGTCATGTCTGGCCATGTGTGGCATGTGTGATTCTATTTTTTGACCAGATTAAAGTAGTGAAATGGGGTATATAGGAACATGGCGAAATGGGAGGGAGGAAAAGCAGGGGGAAGAACAGCAGGGAAGCAAAAAAGGAATTTGCAGGAAGGAATTAGGAAAGAACCATATATATCCAGTTCTTTAACACTGTAATGTGAACATGGATAGAAAACTGGATGAATTTGAACTGTCATCAGAACACAGATGGGTAACAACAATGAAATAATGTTGTATAGCCAATTGGACCAAATCAAGTGTGTCATGAAGACACACATGCAAAGTGGAGAGCTATGTATGGAACATTTTTTTTGTGAGACAGGTGCCTTTTTTGTTTGGATTTCAAAAAGTGAGGAATTTTGGGAAAGGAACATAGAAATGTCAGGATCAGGTAGGTAGGGTCAGGAAGCAAGTACAGACAAATAGGACAAACAAAACAGACATACGGATGGTGATGGACACAAAGGTTGGGGACTCCATGGTTGCGGATAGGTAGGAGACATTAGAGGCACATGCCTGACAAGTATTAGAACAGTGAGAATCTAGTCCTCACCCTCAGAAAATGTCATCACTGTCCCCTTCTTTGGCTCCTAGACATGGGGGTCTTTTTTGCATTCTATGGAGCAGCATCTCCAGATGGCCGCTGTGGGCATTAATGCCAGTTTCTAATACCTCATGCATCATCCCTGGCAGTTTCTGGCAGGTGATGTAATTCCCATCTTCACCAATACTCCTGGAGGGTACCAATTCACCAGCAGCCAGGGTAATGCTACCTGATGTGGATAGGCAAGGTTGTGGAGGGGCTGTGGAGGCAGTACTACCAGGTCACGTCCCAGATGTGCTGTATGTTGGTACTGCAGCTGGTGGAGGGTTGGAAGGCTAAGCCACAGCATTTGGCCTACCTCCCTGTGCTGAAAATCATTTTTGTTTGTTGGAAGAAAAGAATGACATTAGAACAGTGTGCTCATATATATATATATATATATATATATAGAGAGAGAGAGAGAGAGAGATAAGAGGTGGAATGAGACAGAAAAAGAAAACAGATTATTAGAACCATTATATGTCACATAAAATCTTTATTACAATAAATATATTTTGGTTATTATATTAGCTATACAGCTTTCCAAATCCAAAATAGGATTGTGAATTGTAACAAGTAATCCTTGCAACATGCAGAAATGGAATATATGTTTTTAAAGATAATAAAGATTAAATTTACAACATGGCAACAAAGCTAAGCTTGCTGGAATTAAAATTAAAAAAAAATATCTTTGTAATTTGAATGCATTTGTTACTTGTTGGAATTGAGCCCACCAAATCTGAATACAGTGTTACACTTGCCTAATACAATTATCAAGAGCTACAGAAGAAAGCTTGCATGCTTGCTTTTACAGTTACGATATGTGTGCTTAAGTTGCTAGTAATGTATAGAAGAGCAATACATTTAATACAATCATGTTCATTTGCGGTGCATACATACCCCTTGCCTGTCTTAGTCTTTCTAATCTTTTAGCATGTGCCTCCCTGTTCATTGAAATTTTCTGAACAGCTGTAAAATAAAGAAGGAGAGAAAAAGGCACATGAAAGCATTATGCATATCAGTGTTAGCTATCTACAGCTTTCCATATTATTTAAAGTAGCTTTATCTGTATACTTACACAACTGTGGGATGTCAGCAGTCCTAAGTTCATCCAGACACTGGCTGAGTTGTGCCTGCTTGTGATGTTTCACGTCATTATAGTGATGCCTGCATTGCTTCCCACTGCGTGGTATGCCAGTAGCACTGGAGACAGCCTTGGTTAGACTGTTCCAAGTCTCAGCCTTATACTGAGACCCAATATAGTCCCCCCTGCAGCAACCTTACAGCTGTAATGCTTTATGAGAAGTGCAATAAATATTTTTTGACTCCTGCACACCTGATCTTTGAGCCCTGAATGGGACACCATCCTTCCCAGCTCTTGCCATGTCTGCACAGGACCTGCAACAACAGTAAAAGTGTTTTCCAGCCAATTCATGATGCATTTTATGGCCAGTGTGCAAACCCATACAACAATGCCAACCTTGTTTGCATGATATTCAGCAGAGAACAACATTGCCAAACAGAAAGGAAGGCAGTTTATGAAATATGAAGGATAATGTGACATTTGGCATGTATGCTGTTATACCTGACAACTGGTTGTCCAATGATCAACACAGATATGTTAAATAACTTGACTTTTAAGACCTGAATTTGGGGGGATCAGTTTTATGACTTGACCCATATTTTGTGGGGCCTTACACACTGATAAAAGTCATTTGTACAATGTGGGATTCAAACCTATTTAAAAAAAGAGAATACCTGTATTTCCACATAAGTGTTTTTTTCCTAATCACCACAGAAGAAGTGTTTGCCAACCATGGTCATTACCAATATACACATTAAAAAGTGAATGGTGCTATACTTCAATTATTCATGTATGTGTGTGACATGACAAGGTCCTGGTTTCTGCAGTCTCAGGTAGGGTCTATATTACATAATCAAAGTTTTGTAACTTCGACTGACATATGTTCAAACACATATGTCCGAAGTTACGGAACTTCAATTATCGATAAAAAAATAAAAACAACAGGAAAAAGAAAATAAAAGAGTATATGCAGGGGGCAAGCCCACCTGCACCCCCCACACCCCCACACCCCCCGCTCTTTAAATATACCAACTCCGAGGTCACGCTACAGTGCAGTAAAGGAAAAATTTCCTTTACTGCACTGTAGCGTGACTCAATATATTTAAAGAACGAGTGTTAGTGCAGGCTTGCCCCCTGCATATACCCTTTTATTTTCTTTTCCATTTTTTTTATTTTTTTATTGATAGTCGAAGTTCCGTAACTTCTGACATATGTGCTTGAAAATATGTCAGTCGAAGTTACGGAACTTCAGCTATGTAATATAGACCCTCTCAGGTGTGATGCGGGAGTAATGTGTGACAATATATTGAAAATGCATATGCTTGTATTACTTTCAGAGTAGATTTTTGAGTTCTGGTTCAGACTACATGATTCATTCTGTTTTACAGCTATACTTGAGTTTTGGGAGGTATATAGATGACTGTCAGTAAACTATGAAGTCCATCCCAGGTCTGAAAATACATTTATAATCACAGAATCATGACTTTCATGCTACACTAGTTACACATATAATAGATATAATACCATGTGCATGCTCAATCAATTTGCTGTACAAAGTAATTCTTCTTCTTCTTCTTTTGGTTTTTCCCAGTTAGGGGTCGCCACAGCAGATCATCTGTCCGCTCATGATTGGCAGTGGAGTTTTTATGGTGTTGAGTTGCCAGCCCAGTGCCCGACCTATGAAGTTGCAAGCCATTGATGACTAACAATGATGTACAGCCTACACTGCGTTTACATCTGCTGCACAAAGTCAAAAGTTTGGTATTCAGCAATTCCAATAAGTTCACGGCTCATTTGCATCTTCATAATCTTCAGAGGGCTTGATCTATACTATAAAAAGGTAACTGTGTAGTTAGGGAACTTGAAGATGAGGAGCCTTGTGTATTTGGACAAAACAGAAGATTGGTATTCCTTTGAAGGTGATTTATCTGCAGAGAAGGCTTATACTTTTGCTAAGGTATGCTTGTATTATTCAACTGCAGTCTAGATTTTGTAAAACATTATAAATGTATTTATATATTGAGGAGAAAATGGAACTTTTATCTGTATTTATTTATTTATTTTACATTTGTTGACCAGGATTGTCTGACTGAGCTGAAGAGCCCTTTTTCAGCAGAGGCCCGGGGAGAAAAGCTCCAACATATTATACAAATTTCATTAATTCAATTTGCATTAAACAGCAATGTTACAGAATTATTACAAGGTATTAAGTAGCAATACAATGTTATACAGTGTCAATAATCAGGAGTATAGCATAATTATTTCAAGATGTATAAAAAGAAATATGTCATTAAGATGAGTATAGTTTTTGGGGTAAGTGGTTAAAAAAAACAGTTTTATCATGATGTAGTTGCATGAAGGCAAGACAATTACAATAGAATGTTTCTCTGAGGCAATTTGCTTAATAGATTTTAGAAGACAGTAGAAAGAGTAGTCAAGGAAGATTAGAGAGAGCTAGTGAGAAGAGTGAGTTAAGGGCTGTATGTAGATTAAGGTATGAGAAGTAGGGGATGTTAAGGAGGGAGAGTGCAGTGGCAGGACCAGAGACTTTTAAAGTGCTCTTTGGTGGCTGTCTTAAACTGTTTAGGATGTGTAAGGGTCCTGATTTCTTGTGGGAATAGTGAGGTGATAGCTGTACATGTTGCGTCCAAATTTAGACTTGGGTTTGTAGATTTGTAGTAGGTCTTGGTTAGAGCTTCGGAGAGGTCTGGAAGGAGAATAATGGGAGATGAGTGGGGCTAGTGCTGGGCTTTAGGAAGGCTGGTATAGGATAGAATGGATGATTTGGAACTGAGAGAGGGGTAATTCAAGCCAGTTTAGGTGTTTTAGAGAGAGACAATGATAGGATTTGTAGGTTTGTTGGGCAGCAAATCTAGCTACCTTGTTGTAGGTAGATTCGAGTTTGGTCAGGAGTGCTGAGTTAAGATTTATGAGAATTTGAGAATTGTACATTAGACTGGGTAGAAGGTAGGTAGGAGAGAGAGTAATCTTGGCTTCAGAGGTAAGGAATTTTCGTGTTACAGTAAAGGAACCCTAGTTTTGAATGTGTCTTTTTGATACAGTTATTAACATGTAAGTCAACTTCTTCTTTTACTATTGGGATAATCATTTTGGCAGGCATTTACATTTCTGAGATAGACAGGTTATACTTTCAGCACAATTATTATTTTTAAAATTTGATTTTTCAATGTTCTCTGTTATTGGAGAGAAATGTAATGTACATGTTGTTGACATTGGTGTTATACTTTTGAGATTGCCCAGGGCATCCTCCACAGGTGTGGTGGGCACATTGAAAAAAGTGACTAGCATTCATAAATTGACTTTTCTGTTGTAAATGTGTATACATCCTGATAATTGTGTGGAAAGCATGTATACATTACTTATGTGGTATTGCTTGGTTTGTACAAACCTTTGTTTGGTGTTTTTGGAGAGGGGTAGCCACCTACTATTCTGTGTTCCAAGAAGAGAAGTGTGTTTTGAGTGCTATTCTGCTGGAAATGTGTAGGCATCCTGATATTTCTATGAGAAACATATATATATTGCTTATGTGGTATTACTTGATTTGTACAAACCTTTGTGTGTGAGGGGGAGGTGGGACAACCACCTAACATATAGTTGTACTAAATTAAAAGTGTGTTTCAAGTGCTTAATGTTGACAAAAGGACACACAGACTAATTATTGCTTGTAAGAAATACATTGGTTACATGATATTTATCTGTTTTATCCTTCTCTGTTTTATGTCACATCGGATTATGGCACCCAAGCTTATAAATCCACGAAAGCTCCCTTTCAGAGACATGGAAAATGAGGTCATAATATAGGCTCTGAGGTTGCATGAAGCCTTTCTGCTTGAGAGATGCTTTCAGGATATGGCTACCAGAAAGGACCTTTGGAACTAGTTAGTCAATTACGTCAATGCAGTCGGTGGCTGCAGCTGAAATTATAATCAGGTGCAGTATCGGGCCACTGATATGATTTTATCGGCTCAGAAGAGGGCAGCTGCAGTTGCTCAAGAACAGCTGGCTATGGGGGGTGGGTCCTGCTGCTGAGCTACCACTAACACCAAATGAGAAGTACCTGCGCACTGCCAGAGATCCAGACAGCTCAGTTGAGACTACGCACTGTGTGCTTGATATTGGTGCTGATGTGGCTGGGAGGACAAGTGTGTCCCAGCAGCAGCTTCCATTAAGCTTACATATGGCAACATTTATATTTGCTTGTAGAATAAAATATATAATTTGACTGCTACGTCTTATGAAGCTTTTTTGTATCTGTAATTATTGATAAGTAATAGAGTTATACAAGAGAGGTGTTCACATGGATGTGAGTGGGATCTCAGCCAAATTTCCATTTCAGCTGTTTCTTACAGAACGTACAGGCGATTGTGCATTTACAGTCTCCCCGTGTTATTCCCATTGTGATGCTTAATTGTTTTCCTTTCTTTACTTCATTTCTTCTGGGCCCATCCTCCCTGCAAAGTGTGCAGACATCTGTACATGGTAAGCAAATGCTTATTTGATTATTACTAATCATCTGTATGTGAGAGTTGGGTGTAATGAGTGTATGTATTGTCGTACCACCTGTGATTGTGTGACCACTGTTACTTTTTTATCAACTATATTGGTTTAATATTTAGTGGAGTAATAAGTTCATTCTTATGGTTGTTGCTTATTATCACAGGTGATCCTGACAGTGGAAGTGTAGGATTCCTACAACCTGATTTTGGAGTATCGATAGGCTCTGGTGATGGTGTTGGCCAAATGGAGGCACAGTTGGGTGGTGCAAAATTGAATCTGACAGTGAGGTTGTGGCTGACACATCCCCTTGATATCCTTCAGACAAAATCAGTATGCCTATGCATACCCAGTCCACTGATCCCTCAGAGAGTGGACAGGTTGAAAGTGACACACTTGATCAGGGTAGTGTGGTTACTGCAGCTTCAATGCTGGATGACTCTGGCCATAGCCAATGTGTGGATGAGGTGCCATGCAGGAGGGTTAGTAGAGGTGCTCACAGCTGACCTGCTGTCCACCATCCACTTGATCCTGGTGTGTAATTACATGCAATTCGATGTATGTTTAGGGCCACCATGGAAGCACAGGCACATTTCACTAGGGCCTCTGAGACTTATATGTGGCACAGGCTGATATGCATGAATGCCTCAATCATGTTGCTGATTCAGTGGATTAGATGAATGGCACAATAGAACTGGTAGTGTCTGTGACTGAACATCTGCTGGGAGGGGGGACAACATCCATGTGTCTGTAGGTCCGCAACATCATCTGCTGTTAGCCAACGTGGCCGTGCCCAATCCTGCTCCTGTAGTAGCACTACTTCCACTGCTCCATCAGTAGTTGAATGGTCCACATCCAGAGGTGGTAGGTCATGGCATCATAGACCTGGGCATAGTCATGAGGAAAGCTTGTCTAGCAGGCATTGGTCACATTCAGGTAGCAGTGGCACATCTGACTATGGGCATGGATGTGCCAGTGCAACTCCTGGCAGACCCAGCTTTCACAAATGGGGGTGACTACAATGAACTGATACCTCTACCATGCATTGATCACACCTCTCTGACATGCCAGGATGTAGATCTAGCATAGAGCTTGCTTGTGTTGCTGCAGAAACTCACGTACACATTTTACATCGAGTGCCCATACAGAAACCCTCTCATAACAGGTACAAGAGGCATCATGAGGCTTGCAGGTCATTCTGTCTCAGTGTCCATTTGATAATTATCTACATTTCTACTGGCCTGACTTTCTTACTCAAATGCACTCAACTACTTTTTGTCAGCCTTGGCATCCTGCCACCCCCCCCCCGTGCAAATGATGATAACTGTGCCATTTCCTTGTTTCTCTCTTTTGGATTCAGGGATACATATGTACTTTTCTGATGCACAGGGTGCATAGCTAACTAAGTGCTTACTATATGCATTGCTGATGCTATACTGAAACCTTTA